>NC_053158.1:203587402-203685163 GCF_016835505.1 Polypterus senegalus | reverse complement strand
ATGGGTACTGCTATCTGGATTAACTTCACAGTACAGAAATACTCTTTCTTGAGTGATTAAGCCCAATACAGAAACGTGACCAATTTGTAGAGGAGTGTAACCCTCAATCAGATTTTCGTTTCCTCTCCTGAAGATGATTATCAGGCTTTGGCATGCCAGTTGAAAGTACTAATCATAAGAAGCCCTGCGTAATTATTAATGACTCCTCACATGCATTTTAACAGCCTGTAATTGTGAGCTACAAATGACTCCGTAATCTTCAGTTAATGCGTCCCCCTCCTCCCATGGAGACTTCATAATTACAAACTGTCAAACGCCAAAGTCTGATGAGGGACCAAACTGAAAAAGCAGCTCTGGTTAATCACTCCAAATGTCTTCATCATTCGCAACCTTCCTTTAAAATAGGGAGGAATAAAACACAACTGGTTTAAATTGTCTAAATGCTCAAGAGCACATCCTAATCAGGACATTACAAGTGCTTGTCTGGCTTACATACTGTCAAAGCTCGAATCACGATGAGGTTAAAGGAACACAACAGCCAAAAAATACTCCTTTTATACGTTACTTACGCCACGTAGATTGTAATGATGGACAAAGAAAATAATAATAACAAAGTGGAGGTGGTACACTGGTACGAGTACTCGGGGTCCACATCAGTTACTGGCTGATCTATCTATCTATCTATCTAGCCTTTCACATCTATCTATCTATCTATCGATCTATTATATAGTGCATTTTACACCTATCTATCTATCTATTATATATATATAGTGCCTTTCACACCTATCTATCTATCTATTTTATATATAGTGATTTTCACACCTATTTATCTACTTATTATATAGTGCCTTTCACACCTATCTATCTATTATATAGTGTCTTTCACACTTATCTATCTATCTATTATATATATATATCTATATATAGTGCCTTTCACACCTATCTATCTATCTATTATATAGTGCCTTTCACACCTATCTATCATATAGTGCTTTTCCTATCTATCTATCTATCTATCTATTATATACTGTCTTTCACACTTATCTATCTATCAATTATATATATAGTGCCTTTCACACCTATCTATCTATCTATCTATCTATCTATCGTATCTTTCATGCTATCTATCTATCTATCTATCTATCTATCTATCTATCTATCTATCTATCTATCTATCTATCTATCATATAGTGCTTTTCCTATCTATCTATCTATCTATCTATCTATCTATCTATCTATCTATCTATCTATCTATCTTTTATAGCTATTTATCTCTCTATTATATAGTTTCTCTCCTAACCATCTGGTACTTTTCATATCCATGTGTCTATAGTAGGTAACCAAAGCTCTTGAAGCACCAGAATGAGGTGGAAAGTCCAGATGTCTGGAACTCCAGGATGAACCAGGGCTATAAGGTCACCACTGCTTCCAAATCTGTCACCCTGTCACTCCAGCTCCAGATGTAGACTTTGCCCCTTACTGTATTTCCAAACTTTATTCCAGGGTCCACAATTCAATCCTGCAGGTTTTTTTTTGGGGTCCAGTTGAATTTCTTAATCAGGAGCCAGTTTGTGCTCTTTTTACGTTTCTGTGCTTCATTTTTGTTAAGATTCTCTAATCTCTATTTGCACATTCAGCAGCTTCATTACTGGTATCCCGAAGGTTGCCGGTTTGAATCCCCGTCACTGCCAAGAGAGATTCTACTCTGCTGGGTGCTTGAGTAAGGCCCTTAACCTTCAATTGCTCCAGGGGCGCTCGCTGTACAATGACTGACCCTGCGCTCTGACCCCAAGGGGTATGTGAAAACTAACAAATTCCTAATATGAGAAATTGTATAAAGCAAAATAAAGAAAAAAAAAATCAGCCACTGACCGTCTAATGTGGTCGTTTTTCCACCTGTGTGGTCATCACAAATGTCGTTTTTTATAAAATATTTGGAAACAATGGAAGATAAAAATGTGATGAGCTAAGAATTACTAATCTGCTCAAATCTGAAAATTATATGGATGGTATCTACAGAAAGGAAAACTCTAAAATCTAAGAATGGCATGGAATTGCAAGGATTATCTCCTGATTAAGAAATTGGGTTGGGAACAAAAGAAGCAGTGACTGCAGCCCTCTTGGGCAAAACATGAGGACCACCCTAGTATTATTGCAACTTCCATTCATCCATCCATTATCCAACCCGCTACAGATAAAATTATTATTTTCACAAAAAACAGTAAGTGACCTAAAGCATCAGGACATATACACGATGTTGAGAACGACCAAGCCTACCTGCTTTGAGAGCTGCTCCTCACAGAGTTTGTACAAGGTGTAGAACTTGCGGCTGAGAATCAGATTGTCACGGAATCCAGCGCTGGCCAGCTTTACCCTCATGATAATGGCTCGGTCGGGCACCATCATGGCAACGGTGCGGAACTGAATCTTCAGGTTCTCTGGGAGCTCCTGGCGACCGGCATATCCTGGATTCTGCAGAGAACAAAAATGAAAGGGACAACATTAATGGTGTTTATCCAGGCTTACAAAGGGAGGGGGGGTGGATTGCAATTTGAAACATACTGGAGCATGAGGCTTGATCACAATGAGCAGAGGGACAATCTGATATACTGGATTCCATAACTTCTTTTAGATCACAGGTCATGCAGCGCCAGGACTTGCTGTCGTATTCAATAGGAAAGGTCAGTGTACGGTTTGTAAAGTGTCTCATGATGGGTTGTAGGTTAGAACATTAGAACATTAGATCATTCTGGATGAGAACAGGCCATTCAGACCAACAAAGCTCGCCAGTCCTATCCACTTATTTCTCCAAAGAAACATCAAGTCGAGTTTTGAAAGTCCCTAAAGTCTTACTGTCTACCACACCACTTCGTAGTTTATTCCAAGTGTCTATCGTTCTTTGTGTAAAGAAAAACTTCCTAATGTGCAAAATTTACCCCTTCACAAGTTTCCAACTGTGTCCCCGTGTTGTTGATGAACTCATTTTAAAGTCACCGCCTCGATCCACTGGACTGATTTCCTTCATAATTTTAAACACTTCAGTCAGGTCTCCTCTTCATCTCCTGTAAAGGCTCAGCTCTTTTAATCTTTCCTCATAACTCATCCCCTGTAGTCCTGAATCAGCGTAGTCGCTCTTCTCTGGACCTTCTCTTGTGCTGCTATGTCCTTTTTGTAGCCTGGAGACCAAAACTGCACACAGGACTCCAGATGAGGCCTCACCAGTGTGTTATAAAGACAAGCAGAACCTCCTGTGACTTGTACTCCACACCTCAAGGCGCTATATAACCTGACATTCAGTTAGCTTTCTTAATGACTTCTGCTCACTGTCTGGAAGTCAATAGCTTAGAGTCCACTATAACTCCTAAATCCTTCTCATAGGGTGTACGTTTGATTTTTAGACCGCCCATTGTGTATTCAGCCCTAATAAGACATAATCTTAGTGCAAGTGATGGACTCAGCTCTTTTAATCTTTCCTCATAACTCATCCCCTGTAGTCCTGAATCAGCGTAGTTGCTCTTCTCTGGGCCTTCTCTTGTGCTGTTATGTCCTTTTTTGTAGCCTGGAGACCAAAACTGCACACAGGACTCCAGATGAGGCCTCACCAGTGTGTTATAAAGCTTGAGCAGAACCTCCTGTGACTTGAACTCCACAGATCAAGGCGCTATATAACCTGACAGTCTGTTAGCCTTCTTCATGGTTTCTGAACACTGGTGGCCAGTCGATAGCTTAGAGTCCACTACGACTCCTAAGTCCTTTTAATAAGCTGGGCTTTCGATTTTCAGACCTCCCATTGTGTATTCAAACCTCACATTTTTACTTCCTACATGTAATGCTTTACATTTATTGCCATTAAATTTCATCTGCCATAAATCTGCCCAAGTCCTTCTGTGATGATATAATGGATTCCAAATTATCTGCTAATCCACCTATCTTGGTATCATCTGCCAACTTAACCAGCTTGTTCCTTATATTCCAATCTAAACCATTTATAGGTATTAAAAATAGCAGCAGCCCCAGCACGGCCCCCTGCTGGCCACCACTCTTAACATCGGCCAATTCTGATGAGGTTCATCGCACCATCACCCTCTGTTCTGCTGTCTGAGCCAATTCTGCACCCATCTACAAACATCACCCTGAAGTCCCACGTCTTTTAATTTGACGCTCTTGTGTGGCACTTCATCAAATGCTTTCTGAAAGTCCAGATCAATAATCTCATCTTCTCAACTCTGCTTGTATCCTTTTGTTGCCTCCTCATAGAATTCCAGCCTGTTAGTAAAACATAACCTCAGTCTTCTGACCCCACGCTGACTGTTCAGAATAACTCCTGTCCTTGCCAGGAGTTCGCTCAATCTTATCCTTAAGAAAGCGACACTGCACTATGACTGTTGCCTGCAATTCTCCAAAGGGGTATAATGACCAACGGTGGTGATTCTCTTTGGGGGGATTATGACTATCTACAGCGATTCACCAAAGGGACGGTCAACATGGACTGGGCCTCAGAGACACACTAAGAAGGGCAGGTTTAGGGTCACAAGAAAATCCGTTTAAGAAACACTGCAGTATTCCCTCGTTATTTGATTCTAATCTGTTTGTAAAAACAAATTAGAAAGTGAAAAATCAAATTTGGAAGAACTATCTCTCAGCCAATCAAAATCCATAGACAATTTTCCCCAAATACGTAGGACTACAAGACTCAAAAACACCGATATAACCATCACGCCTTGCTTTCTTTATGATATAAAATTATTCGATCATCATTTACCTTATCAAATAACTGTTAATGAGTTAATTAACGGGAATGATTCTGCACATTGGAATACAAAGAGAAACCGGGCCTTCATCATGCTCATGTAAGACAACCGGCAAAGCAGATTCATCTCACGGCAAAATTTGTTAGAAAATTTCTCTCTATTAAATAAAAAAATATCCTGCGACGAAACAAGACTTTTTGGAAGAGATTTTTTCAAGTCCTGCCCTCCTCTCCACCATTTCTGGTTCACAGCCCACGCCCGCGGTCCTCTCACCTCTCCTTCGTGTGAATGCTTTTGTCAGACACAGTTTCTATACACTCAGTTCTTATAAAGTTTTGTTTTCCTCACTTTAAGTTCCCAATTAAAGAAGACGTATTATGTCCAAATCTCACTGAAGAATTTCATCTCGAAGGGTTATCAACAGAAAATATGAGTACACGGGCAATCCTAGCACCGAGAATCGAGGAAGTCAAACGAATTAACGCAAAAATTGTCGATCGGTTACACGTCAGATTGGTTAAATGCGTATCAGTAGACTCTGCTGAAACAGTTGGTGGTGATGGTGCGGAAGATGAAAACATTAACTTACAATATCACGAAGAATAACTACAAGCTTTAACACTGTGCAGTCTTCCTCCACACGAATTACTGTAGAAAGAAAGAAAGATGTATCCAAGAAAGGTAATGTAGTACATCTTCAGGGGATAACAAGAGACACCAAAGGAGATCTCGATAAGCCATTCGTATTAAAACGTTTACAGTTTCCCGTTAGAATAGCTTTTGCTATGACTAAAAATCACGGGGACAAACATTCGAAAAAGTTGGATTATTTAATAGAGAGAAAGAAACGAAATTCACTCACGGTAGGGCAGTTATATGTTATGTTGTCACGATGAAAGACCAAACACAGAATCAAAATTCAACATGATATTGACGAAAATTTTATTAAAAAAAAAAGTTTTACAGTAAAAGTGTAAGTTTAAAAAGTATTTGCGTGCTAATTTCAAAGCCAAACAGAACAAAACCGTATTACGCAACAAATAACTTTAACGCAACATGAAACAGAATTTACTTTCAATTTATTACGTTCGACTGTTTTTTCGCTATAATGTAAAATAGTTAGTTCTATTATGCATATGTAACAATTCCCATGAAAATAACAATTTGTTTAAATTGTACATCTGCATCCCCATTCGTGAGTGGCAGAACTGCAAAGAGGCTAGCATGTAGCGCCTGCCCAGGGGATGGCAAGCAAGGCGAGCAGGGGGCAAAGCCCCTTAATAAATACATAAAGAAAATGTATTAGTATATTATTAATAATAATAATAATAATAATAATACTGCACTGCGGTGGGCTGCCGCCCTGCCCAGGGTTTGTTTCCTGCCTTGTGCCCTGTGTTGGCTGGGACTGGCTCCAGCAGACCCCCATGACCCTGTAGTTAGGATATGGTGGGTTGGATAATGGATGGATGGATAGATAATATTATTATTATTATTATTATTAATAAATTTAACTTATTTAGCACTTTTGTCACTACCCAAAGAGCTTTACATAGACAGAGGGGTACGATCAAAATGCAGTACCCACCTGGATGATGCGATGACAGCCGTCATTGCACCAGTGCACACATTGGCTATTAGATAGTTAAAGAGAGAGAGAGAGAAAGAGACAATTACTGAGATGATTAAGGGGCCAGAATTGTGATGGGCAATTTAACCAGGACATCAGGGTGTACCCTACTCATTTCGAAAGAAACCCAAGGACTTTTAATGGTAACAGAAAGTCAGATCCTCAGTTTTAGGTCTATCACTAGGCACTAGGGCACCAATATCCACACACAGACCACAGGGTATGCGCCCCTTATTGGCCAAACCCACACTTCTTTCAGCAGAAGCCCAAAGTTTTCTTCCAAAATGGTCTGCCATGTGAGGATTGGCTCGGCCTAAACATGCCCAGCTTCAAGTGAATGACATACACTGAAGCTCAGTTGGTATGGCTGCTGTCCACCTTTACTGCACAAGGACTAGTAACATGGTGAACCAAGTCACACGACTAGCAGGAGGTGCCTCAGAGCGCATGGATGCTAACAGCACAGTCAAGCATCAAAACCTTCTCAAAAGCATGAAATGTGCCTAATTGCTGGAAACAGTCCAGATACCAAATATGTGGTATAAATAAATAAATAAATAAATAAATAAATAAATAAATAAATAAATAAATAAATAAATAGTGACAAGAGTGTGTCACGGGTGGCACGGTGGCGCAGTGGTAGCGCTGCTGCCTCGCAGTTAGGAGACCCTTAAGGGTTCGCTTCCCGGGTCCTCCCCTGCGTGGAGTTTGCATGTTCTCCCCGTGTCTGCGTGGGTTTCCTCCCACAGTCCAAAAAGACATGCAGGTTAGGTGGATTGGCGATTCTAAATTGGCCCTAGTGTGTGCTTGGTGTGTGTGTGTGTCCTGCGGTGGGTTGGCACCCTGCCCAGGATTGGTTCCTGCCTTGTGCCCTGTGTTGGCTGGGATTGGCTCCAGCAGACCCCCATGACCCTGTATTCGGATTCAGCGGGTTAGAAAATGGATGGATGGAAGAGTGTGTCACATGTGTGCATCAGAGGATCTCTTCAAGGCTTAATCGAGGTATGTGATGACCCGCCGGGGTGAGAGGAGGTGCCGTCACTGTTCATTTTCTTCTCCTTCTCTCCCTGCAGGAAGGCGAGAACACTAAGCCCAGTTCCAGTTTGCACACCATAAGAGGTGCGGGTGCCTGGGAAGAAGACCCGCTGGATGAAGCTCCAGTGAGAAGACCCACAATTCTGTTGCCTAAGAGCTGAACACTTTTGTTGTTATTTGCTCAAAGGGCTGCTTGTATGAACCCTAAGAGGGGTCGTTTTTGTTCGTTAGACTTTATTCAGTTAAACCTGGTTGGTGTCCCAACTTTTCATGCTTTCTGCGACCTGTCATTCTGGCATTCCTGCAAATGAAAAAGTCACTGCCACTCTTGAGTGCCATGATAAATAGGAATGGATTAAAATACGGTATATACAGTAGCTACATATCAATTTATAAAAAGCAGAAATCATCTTACCTAATGTACCTCTGAAACCAGGAGCTGGTTAACTTCTAGATTGAGGCTACAGATTTTATGTAGTGTTAGGTTTTTGAGATAGAGCTCAATTTCCAAAAGTCTCTGCAGAATGCATAGGTTAGGGTTATGGTTCAGGTTAGGGATCATAATCAGTCTATTTATCTATCTGAAACATCCAAAAATGCCCCACAAAAAGGAGGGTTGCTTTGTTAACAGAACACAATGTTACATTTTAATTATTGTAAAGATTCAATAACAAGCAAATAAAAAAATAAGAAAATTTGAAATGATCTCAAAAGATATTCCCTTCAGTTTTGCCTTACTTCTCTGCTCCACTACTTCCTCCAGCAGGTCCAGATGGTCTCCCATAACTGAGCTTGCCTTCATAGTTAGCTTGTGTTAGTGTTATACATATTCCATCCATCTGTCTATTTGTTATATAGTGTCTTTCATACCTCTCTATCTATCTATCAATCATATAGTGTATTTCATATCCCTCTATATATCATATAGTTCCTTTCACATCTATCTATCTATCTATCTATATATCATATAGTACTTTCCTTTCTATCTATCTATCTATCTATTATCTAGTAACTTTCTATCTATCTATCTATCTATCTATCTATCTATCAATCATTCAAATAGTGCCTTTAATATCTATCTATCTATCATATAGTGTCTTTCATATCTCTCTATCGATCTCTCTCTCTATCTATCTATCATATAGTTCCTTTCACATCTATCTATCTATCTATCTATCTATATCCTAACACAGGGTGCGCCAGGAACAAGTCCCTGGGCAGGGTGCCAGCCCACCACAGGGCACACACACCCACACACCAAGCACACACTAGGGACAATTTACCAATCACCAATGCACCTAACCTGCATGTCTTTGGACTGTGAGAGGAAACCCACGCAGACATGGGGAGAACATGCAAACTTCATGTAAGGAGGGCCTGGGAAGTGAACCCGAGTCTCCTAACTGCGAGGCAGCAGTGCTACCACTGTGCCACCATGCCACCCTATACAATATCACAACACACAAAATAATCAATGAATCCCATTTCCTTTGTGAGTGGAATCTATAATGTGAAAGAGCCAAACATAACAATAAACACCATTGTTATGTTTTTTTATTACAATATGTCAGTAGTGCATCGCATTAGTAAATCATCATTACGATATGAAAGCATTTTTTTTTGTTTTTGGAATATAACTAATAACCGAAGTGTGAAATTCCATCACTACATACGTTGAACATAAAAAGCCTAATTTAGGACTGCACAAAAAACACACACAAATGAATTAATGGAAATAAAAAATGACTGCTTTGCAACCCAAACTGTCAAACCGGCCACGGGAGACGTGTTTCAATTGAACGTGTGTCAGAGGAGCAGATACTGAAGGATAGATAATATCGAAGCAAATGAGGCGCAATTCTCCAGTGATCTTGATGCAATCAGAGTGGCAGTAACGTGTGGAAACAGTCCAATTACGCTAATGCATCGTCCTACAACTGCCTGAAATAAAACATTTGGGAGCAGGTGGCCAAGAGCTGCTGATGAAGTGATACGAAATTTACAGCTTGGGATGCGTTTGGCATTGATAAATGCAACTGGTTATGACGACTCCGACGAGAGTCAGCACAATGAAAGTGTGATGCTGTGCTGTTTTTTTCTTTCATCTTTGTTGCTTTCGTCGAACTTGAACTGTGTGGTTTTGGACGACAAGCGTAACGGATTTTACACGCATTTCCTTCATTATGTAGTATTTACAAGGTTTAGTTCTGATAACATCTAATCACGACGCCATGTTGTGTATGGTAGGGCATTGACGGTTGCCACGGTGATCTTTCCCAGAATCCCTGGGAGTATGTTACGTGTGACCAGGGCCGGATTAAGACGAAATTGGGCCTGATGCTGCAACACAAAAAAGGCCTATTTGTTCTCGGCATTGGCGCAGGTGCATTCGACACTCACCGTACACGCGCACTCAGACCGACCAAGGAGTCTTAATTGCTTGCGATGCAACCAGCCAGCCTTTACTGAACAAAAATAATAATAACGACGTAGCATCGTAACAACTCGAGATTAACATCAAACTACGTATGTAGCATCAACATTCAATAGCAATTGTCTGAAAAGTGCACTTAATGCAGAAAACCTAACAATGAAATACACAAAATTTTGCAATTCTCTTACGAAACAGAGTAAGAAAAAACGAATTTGCAGAGACATCGGGTCAAAGTGACTCAGTTCAGGCTCTTGTGGGTAAAAATTTGTCCACGATTTAAATTTCATTATAGACCAGAATCCTGTCAAGGATTTTTAAAATTCTACACATCCGTGCCAGGCCCGCAGGCCGGCTTTTAGTTTTACCTTTACAGATAACCATTTAAATAGCCATCGATTTTTACCATACAACTAACTTTCAAGGTGAAAAATTGACTACGTGGCACTTACCGAACAATAATAAAGTGGCAAGAATTCCCAAGATATTGCAAAAAACGCAGCTAAATTACTAAGTAAACTGTTTAACGTAAAATTGATAGCATTAACTTGAAATCTTTGGTTAACAATAAACACAATGACTTTATAGTTACGTCACAGCGTAAAGAACAATAGTAACTGTATAATAAGTAACGCTGTGTCTAGGCGTCTGAAAGTCGCATTCCAAATTTCATTCTAAGAATTATTTTGAGGTTAATATAGCAAAGGAAAACTGTTCAGCTTCCGGAAAATTCTCATCTGTTTTCATCTGGGCCTATTTCAGGAATGGGCCTAATGCTGCAGCATCAATAGCACCCACCTTAATCCGGCCTTGCGTGTGACACTTTTCAGCGACTCAGAATAAAGACCGGCATTTTCTACTCTGTAGTATCTGACATTAAGATCGTGTTATTTTGATTGGTTTGTATTCTTGTGTACAAACGAATGTTTTCTGGTTAAAAGACTTTGATTATTTTCTTAGCGTTTTAAACTTGACGGCTCGTCGGCTGTCTTTTCTAGTTTCGATTCTTGACGTTTATCTCGAACACGTCTCATCTGTGGACCCTTTTTCATTAAAATTCTTTTCATGTCTTGCCTTGCTGGGGCTTAAAGGAACTCCTTAGTGGGTCAGGACCCTGTAGCTAAGACACCAACGTAATTGTTACAAGAGCTTGAAAGTGAAACTGATGAAGGACGACTCCGGAAGAATAAAACCGAATCGCTTACAAATGAAGGGGCGTTGCCACCAAGAGGCCTAAATGGAACGTAGAAGGGGGACGTTAAAGTGATCATCAGAACCCAGTGGTAGACTTGGCAGCTCACGTTACGATTTAGAACTACAAAATTCAATTCAAATAACTTAAAATGAATTGACGTTTTTCAGATTTCTGAAGCTTAAAACAAGACGTCTGAAAATGTCTGTCTGTATTTTTAGATATCTGCAATACATTCTCAGGTATTTCGTATGGTGGGCATACACGGTGAGATTTTGGCAGTCGCCGACTGATTTTTCTGACTCGGCTCAAATTTCATCTTTATCGGCCATCATTTTACGTAAAGTATGAGAGGAGCTGCGATGCCGGAATGAACATAACGATTGGAAGAATTTCAGTCATGTCAAATATTTCATTCGGCTGTCTGGTAGGGTAAGCGCATTTTCTGATGTCGCTACAAAATTGCACTGTGCATTGATTGCCGTATATTCTACATTGGGTATTGCCGTTGTCGCTGTCATTCTCACATTTTTAGATTTCAAAAATGTAAATATCATATAGAAACATGGATGCAACTAAATGACACAAGCACCTTAGGAAACCTTTACTAGAAGAACCAAACATTGGTAAATTACGCAGACTACGTGCTCCCTAATTCTCCATAAAACAGACTGACCATAGTGTCCGCTCCTCGATCATCCGCATGTCCAGTTACAACTTTTTTTCTTTGTGGTTTCACAGCACAGTATGTCAAGAGACAGGAAGGAAACTCTGTTCTTGGTTGACATTTTGAGAAGCCAGCGGCTTCTGTCTGTCGGGACCATCATGTACACCGCGCATAGTCTGAGCGACCACGTCGTCGAATGTTAATCAGACCAAAGGTGTCCATACAGTCTGAGCGCATGTGTGCGACTGGCAACTCAATCGTGCAGGGTGAGTAGACGCCTGCCCACGATTTCTAAACATTACACAGAGCTACGCCTGGCACAGATATGGTGCCTTCAGAAAGTATTTGAGCAAAGGAAGATGAAGAGGAGAGAAGACATCATTGAAGACTTTAAAATTATGGGATGAGTTAGTCCAGTGGATGAGACGGTGACTTGGGTTCATCAGTTAGAAACATGTTAAGGGGAAATTTCACACAAATATTAGGAAGTTTTTATATACACGGAGAACCGCAGACATGTGGAATAAGAAGACCAAGTAGTGTGGTGGACTTTATGGACCTTCAGAAGTCAACTCATTGATGTTAACTGAGAAGAATTACTTGGGTAGAACTGGCGAGCTTTGTTGGGCTTAATGGCCTTTCTAATGTTCTATTCTGACCCCCTCACTTTCTACTCATTCTGTTCTGTTGTAGCCTTGTGCTAAAATCATTTCAATTCATTTTTTCCCCTCATCAAGCAACACTCTGTACTCCAGAATGACGGAGAAACAATTGGAGTTTAGAAATTGTGCAGATTTCTTAAAAGTAAAAACTCGAAATATAACACTAAACACAAGCCAACTATGAAGGCAGACTCAGTTATGGGAGACCCTCTGGACCTGCTGGAGGAAGTAGTGGAGCAGAGGAGGAAAGAAGAACTGAAGACAACATCTTCTGAGATCTTTTGATCGATTTCTTTGATTTTTTCTATGGTTGTTATTGTGTCTTTAGAGAAATGAAAATTTAACATTGTCTTTTGTTAACAAACCAGAGGTTTAAGATAACCCTCTTCTTTGTGAAATAGATAGATAGATAGATAGATAGATAGATAGATAAATAGATAGATAGATAGATAGATAGATAGATAAGGCACTATATAATAGATAGATAGATAGATAGATAGATAGATAGATAGATAGATAGATAGATAGATATATAGATAGATAGATAGATAGATAGATAGATAGATAGATAGATATAGATAATAGATAGATAGATAGATAGATAAGATAGATAGATAGATAGATAGATAGATAGATAGATAGATAGATAGATAGATAGATAGATAGATAGATAAGGCACTATATAATATAGATAGATAGATAGATAGATAGATAGATAGATAGATAGATAGATAGATAGATAGATAGATAGATAGATAGATAAGTACTGTAGATCATTTCAAACCTTTAAAGCCAACTTCTCTTTTTGGGGCCTGACCAAGAGGAATGGAGAGAGTGAATGGGCCAAGAATCAAAATCAAGAGACAACACAATTGAGTTTCAGAACCAAAATGAGGCAGAAAAATTTGAATCAAAGAAAAACAAGAGCAAAGAAGATTTTTCTAAGTCATTTTTTTTATCATGGTGAAACAAGGGCAGCATGGTGGTGCAGTGGGTAGCACTGCTGCCTTGCAGTTAAGGGACCCGGGTTCACGTGAAGTTTGCATGTTCTCCCCGTGTCTGTGTGGGTTTCCTCCCACAGTCCAAAGACATGCATGTTAGGTACATTGGTGATTCCAAATTGTGCCTAGTGTGTGCTTGGTGTGTGGGCTGGCGCCCTGCCCGGGGTTTCTTTCCTGCCTTGTGCCCTGTGTTGGCTGGGATTGGCTCCAGCAGACCACCGTGACCCTGTAGTTAGGATATAGCGGGTTGGATGGTTGGATGGTGAAACAATGCCCAACAAACTCAGATACCCCAGAGCTGTTGATTAATGACATTTAAACGGTCACTCAAATATAGTCACTAAAGAGTGTGTTGCTGTGCATTTTGGGAAATGTTGCCAGGGAAACCACAACTACCAAGACTCTAACATGGCAGTGCCCAACAGGTCAAGATGTAAATGTAATATGCACTTCTAAGATATGTCAGATACACCACATCTGACCAAACA
Organism: Polypterus senegalus; assembly: GCF_016835505.1. Taxonomy (NCBI): domain Eukaryota; kingdom Metazoa; phylum Chordata; class Cladistia; order Polypteriformes; family Polypteridae; genus Polypterus; species Polypterus senegalus. The sequence goes on along the minus strand of NC_053158.1, from coordinate 203,671,306 downwards.
TTCAGAATCCGTGTGAGATAAAACCCCAGAATTTGCCACAGCTCTTCTGGAGAAGGTGGGTGTTTCTCCCTTACTTCTGTTTGTAATGTCAGACTGCTCGGCTCGATGATGTGGTGATGAGATGTTATGAAGGCTGAGGTGTGGCTGTGCTTTGGGCCAAATCCTGCTTCATATACTGTACCATCTTATTGTGGCTGTTCTTCACACATTGTCTTCAGAATGGCCCAGTTCTGGCACATATCTTATCTTCGATACGGTTTAATAAAGGCTGATTTGTGGCTGTGTTCTGTAGGCCAGATATGGATGAGTTTGTCACCATCATTCCACGGTGGTATGTGAGCTGAATAAAAGAGGAGAGGATGAACCAGCACAGAGCCATTCCTCATTTGCTGTCTGGGAAATCTTTATAAAGGTTTATTTGATAAAAATTTCTGTAAATGCATGGATCTCCATAGAGCACACAAGGCAAAAATGGAGTTGCCAACATGGGAAAACCAAGGTGATCAAATCCCAATATGAAATCCGCAAGGCATAAGCACAACTAATCATAAAATCCAATGAATCCCAAAAAGCCCAGAACTACACTAGAAAACACACAAAACTCCCAGGAAAATTCAAAATGAACCACCAGGAATTGTGGAAGACCCTTCGGGATGGGCAGGTGATTGGCAGGTGGCTCCACCTTTTGGGGAACCACCCACGAAACAAAACACAGGCAGCTTACAGGCGAGATCAGACACAAAGTGTTATCCACATAATCAGCCAAGGCAACATTTGCATAAATAAATGGCACTAAAATGAAAAGCAAAAAGACTTTGAACCCCAGCCAGGGTCCCGACAGCTGTGAGGGCACAACACCACCACCATCTGTGCCAATGGAAAATCGTCCAAGTGAATTATTTAGAAAGCAAAATGGAAAGCCAAATATTGCCAATGTAAGTATCCTGTAGGACTGAGCAAGATAAAGTGGGTTTCTGAGCAAGATAAAGTGGGTTTGAAAAACCCTCAAAATAAACAAGAAACACAGTCAGAAACAGAAAGCGTGAATGATAAAACAAAAAGAGAAAAAAAATTGAAATTAAAATCTCAGCTCTTTAGTAACAAAGGCAACTTCAGTGAACAAAGACAAGAAATAAACTCAAAGTAATGATGAAATGAAGGTTGGCGTAATTTATAAGGATAAACCATCAGAGCCAGACGGAGGACCCCCGGGGGGCTCTTTGCACGACAAGCGGGCTCAAGGGCCTTTTATATTTAACAAAGCAGAGGAGACATGCGGAGCTCAGATGAAGCAGATGGCCGGCGGCTCCACCGTCCCTTCAGACGGGACACATTAAGAAAGGGTTGGCGCCGTCTTTACCGACGGAAGTAAAAGTGTAAGAAGTCGGAGAAGTTTTAAAGTCCAGTAAAGTAAAGAATATTCTCGATGCATACTCAAGTCCAGTGAATTTGACATTGGCGGCTTTGGATATTCGCAAGTTGGCCATGAACGATTAAGTGGTGTCACACACGTGTGATTGGGAGAAAACTGAAGGGCCTAAATGATAGCAATTCCATGCCAGACCAGGGGCGGTGGGGTGCGCTGACAGTCTCTCTCAATCTCTTGCAGACCATCCACAGGAAATCCCGCAGGGTACCGGCGCCACTGATGACATCACTTCCGTTTCCGGCGATGATTATAATGTCACTTCCTGTCCCTGACCCCAATGATGTTGTCACTTGCAGTCTCGACAATGATGCCACTTCCGGTTCCGCCCAGATGATGTCATTTCCTTGACTGGCCTTTAAAGCCGCCATCTTGTCTCCATAACTTCGGTTCTGCTTTGGACTCGTTTCTGTGAATATCTCTGCTCAATTTAACATCGTTTTTGGTGCCCTTGAACGATGTACAAGTGGCTGCCCCAAACCTTCATGATGTCTAAGAGTCATTCTTGTGACAGCGGGAATGTTTTTTTGGAGTTTGCTGGAAGATCACAGGAACTCAATAAGAGAAACTGAAAATAATTTGTCAAATCATATAGCATATACTGTGGCCACCAGAGGGCACTCCAGACACCCAAACACCGACACAAGTTTGCCACACAACACACGTTTAGTTACGTAGGAAGCGATTTTTCTTGCTCCCCAAAATACAGCACAGCTCCCAAGCACCAAGGCATAATACAGTGGTTCTCAAACTGTGGGCCGGGCCCCCCTAGGGGGGTTCGAAGTAAAAAAAATGGGGACGTGAAGATGTGAAAAAAAGAAAACAAGAATCGAAAATATGAAAAAAACATCTATTGAAACCAAAACAAATTAACTTAAAGTACATTCTGATACTAGAAAAATAAATATAGAGTTAGATAAATGTCGATAAAAGTTAATTAGGTATAAAAAAATATGCATCTATGATATATCATTAATTAAAAAAGAACAAATTGGTATTAGTGGGATCCTTTCAAAAAAACCTTAGGGGGGCGCGATTAAAACTGTTATGAAAACTCAGGTCGCAAATACTTAAAGGTTGAGAAATGCTGGTATAATACAACACAGTCCGTCCGTTCATTCATCTGTCCGTTCCTTCCTTCCTTTTTGTTGCTCTGCTTCAACTCCCCTCTTCGTCCATTTCCTCCCGGAGTGAGGCGGCTCCTTTTAAGCTGGTCCTGGGAGTGTTCCACGTGGCTCAATAATCAGACCTGTAATCACTCCCAGGTGTGGTGAAAGCCCAATGTAGGGCTCTGCAGCTCCAGCTGGCAGCCCCCATGGAAGCCAACGGAGCTGTCCCGAACTCCAACTCCCATAAAGCCCTGCGGGAATCCGTGCAGCCACAGTAATTCGTGGGGCTGCCCTCTAGTGTTCCGGAGGAGGCAGCGTCCTGTGCACGTTTGCTTCCCCGATCCTTCCAGTAAAACAACCTCCTTTATCCTAACTATAGGGTCACGGGGGTCCACTGGAGCCAATCCCAGTCAACATATATTGTGCAAGGCAGGAAACAAACCCCGGGTAGGGTGCCAGTCCGCCACAGGGCGCACACACACACACACACACCAAGCACACTAGCGACAATTTAGAATCGGTAATCCAACTAACCTGCATGTCTTTGGACTGTGGGAGGAAACCCACGCAGACACGGGGAGAACTTGCAAACTCATATTTACTTTTGTCCATCAAATATACGGGGTTTGCCATCAAGGTGCCCCAACTCTTTCTAATTGTCCTTTTGTTTTATTACAGCTAAAAAATAAAAACATTTCATGGGGGCACTTATTTTTTCACACAACAGTGAAAACTGATAATAGTATTACTCTGAAGATAAACGGGAAAGAGTCTACTTATTTTAAATGTCTAGTACAACATTCCCATTTTGACAAGAACATGGTCATTTTTTATAGTGTCAAATATAATGTAGGCATTTATGCATTTATATATTTTTTAGAAAATTAGAACAATTGTGACAAGAACAAACACTTTTGCAACAATTTTGCTGATCCCATTCACCCAGGTCCGCAGGAAAAAAAAAATCTTACCATTGTGAGGAAAATTCCAAACTCTCTGTCCATGTCCACCACATCTCCATCAGTGAAGATGAACTGCGGTTTCTTGTTCTTCTTGCACTGCAGCACAATGTAGATCTGCTGAGCGGCCACCGACAGCACGGGGAGCTCGATACGATTGAACTCATCAAAGCAACCCCAAGCGCCAGCCTGTGCCAGACCTGTGCAAATGAACACAGCCACTCTAGGGTTAATATCTCACATTGGTGTCACACGCACACAGTAGGACAAAGACTGAAGAAGTCACCATGCATGGACATCTGAAGGTTACCTTACAGGCTGAAACCAGGTAAGCAAAACCCAACCAGACCACATTGGGGCGCAGTTATTAACTCTATGACGCCCACTGAGGGCAGCTAAACCCGCCCAGCACCTCGGAAGCCCCGCCTCTTTTTGTCAGGAATTTATAAAGCTACAAAATCCTGGATGATAGCATCTCACTTTGAGAAGGTAAACCCCACATTATGACTTGACCCTCCCGAGACAGATGAGAAACCCTTCAAGCTAAAACAAAAAAACCTTTGTCATGTCTATGCTCAAAATTCTGTTCATTATTTTGGATGTTGGCTATAAACAGGGTAGCCTGGTTGGCACCCGAAATTTTTGTTGGGTCTTTTTTGCTTCCTTCTTCACTAAGCAAACTAATGGCTCAGTCTCAGTGTCCTTTACATGTGCAAAGAAAAAAAAATCTATATACATATAACTAATTCAAAATGACTTTATTCTTTTTCTTAAAATGGTAAATTTTCTCTGTGAATAAAATATGGGTTAATGAGATTTGCATATCTTTCAATCTTGTTGTTATTTACATTTGACACAGCATCCCAACCTTTTTGGAATTGGGGTTATATATATATATATATATATATATATATATTTATATATATATATATTGTCAGGGATGCCAGGGGCTATGACCCGGCGGGGCGCCAGGAGGGACGGAAGAGGGTCAGAGCCCGGCCTGGATAGCCACGGGTCAAGGGCTTGGAAGCTCTTCCCTGTAGGGGCCCGTGGCCACCGCCAGGCGCCCAATGCCTTGGGATTTGTTTCCCAGCACTCCTGCCACACCAGGAAGTGCTGGGGGAAGACTGGGCGGTGCCGGGGAGCAGCGGGAGGACAGCCGACACTTCCGCCCACGCTGGGGCGTGGCCAGAAGATTGCCGGGAACACCTGGGGCTCATCCGGGTCCTCCATAAAGGGGCCGTCTCCGTCATTCAGGGCTGGAGTCGGGTGGAAGGAGGACGGCTGTGGAGAGTGGAGCGGCCCAAAGAAGGCATTGTGGCCAGGACATTGAGTGTTTGGGGTTTTGTGCGTGATTAGGTCTTTGTGACCATGAACTGGGGTACCAATATAATTGTAAATATTGTGTAAATAAACGTAACATGTCCGCCTGTCTGTGCCGGGTACCGTTCACATCTGGCGTAGTCGGCAGGATGCTCCGCCTGTTTCAAAGCGGAGACCTGTTCATAGAAATTTTGTTGTGGGCGGCCCGGTGCAGCAGGGGACCCCACCCGCATTACCGCGGGCTGCGTGCACACAGCCCAGCGGGTATTGGAAGAGTGCAGCGGTCTCCATTCCCTGCCTATCGGCAGCCCCTTGGGGCGGGCGTATTTTGTTTTCCAGGCAGGGACCTCCAGGATCCAGCGTCAGTGGCGGGCGCCTGCTGGTTTGCGGGGCTCCGGCAGCACAGCGGCAGCGAGGGCTTGCAGCTCGAGAGGCGCTGGCAGAGGTGGCTGGGGTCAGGTAGGCTCAGCGTCGGTTAACTTCCTGTCTTTGCGGCTGCTTTGGCGGAGCTGGGCGTCCCTTCAGCCCGCCGGGCAGCGTGTGTTACAGGTGCTAGGCGACCTGGCCGGGACGCCCAGGAGGACTGGAGGAGGACTTGCGCCTTCCCTAGACCATCTGGGGGTGACCGCCCTGGTTTCTTTGGGGGCCATGGGTACAGAAGCTCCACCCTGTAGGGGCCTGTGGTCGCCGCCAGGGGGCGCCCCCATGCCTTTGGAGCCCTGGACCTCAGCACTTCCACCACACAAGGAAGTCCTGGGAGTAAGAGGAGCAGGGACACCCGTAGTGCTTCCGGGGATGCAGCTGGCACGTCCGCCAAACGGGGGTGTGTCTGTGGAAGATTGCCGGAACCCACCTGGTGCACACCCGGGAGATAATAAAAGGGGCCGCCTCCCTTCATTCAGGGCGAGAGTCGGGAGCGGAGTGGACTGAGCTGGAAGAAAGGAGGCAAGGAGGCGGCCTGAACGAAGTAAGGCATTGTGTGGCCAGGACTTTGGGGACTTTGGGGGTTTGTGGTGCACTTGTGACTGATACTATTGTAAATAAACGTGTGGTGGGAAAATGAAAGTGTCTGCTTGTCTGTGTCCGGGCCAGCCTCCACAATATATATTTAAATATATCCATCCATCCATCCATTTTCCAACCCGCTGAATCCGAACACAGGGTCACGGGGGTCTGCTGGAGCCAATCCCAGCCAACACAGGGCACAAGGCAGAAACCAATCCTGGGCAGGGTGCCAACCCACCACAGGACACACACAAACACACCAAGCACACACTAGGGCCAATTTAGAGTCACCAATCCACCTAACCGGCATGTCTTTGGACAGTGGGAGGAAACCGGAGCGCCCGGAGGAAACCCACGCAGACACGGGGAGAACATGCAAACTCCACGCAGGGAGGACCCAGGAAGCGAACCCGGGTCTCCTAACTGCGAGGCAGCAGCGCTACCACTGCGCCACCGTGCCGCCCTATTTAAATATATAGATATCTTATATATAAATGTCCGGCCCAGAAGTGAGAGGTGGAGTAGGGGTAAGGGCTCCACTTACGAGGAAACAGAAAATCGCTTAGCCGCTAATTCACAAGCAATGTCAGCACATCAGCACAACGAATCCTCCTAGGTGAGAGACGCTCAGAGGAGTTTATTTGCATCATCTGACATCGCTGCATTTCAGTTTTTTTTCCTGACGATTTTAATAGTTTCTAGGACCCCGGGCTTTTACCAGCACATGTTTAAAAAGTTAGTATATATATACACATGTGTGTATATATATATATATATATATATATATATATATATATATATATATATATATATATATATATATATATATATATATATATATATATATATATATATATATATATAGTGAAAGAATGAGTCTCAACACACTTAAAACATTTGGTGGCAGCCACCCGAATATTGTCCCTGGCCTCAAAAGGTTTAAAGAAAACAAGAGGATGCTCTTTGGTTGAGTTCCCAGATTGAACTGAACTAGTTTAGAAAGATGGAGGTTTTATATGCTGTGAACACTGTGAACAGGAAGTGATGTCATTTGACCGGTTTAGAGCACCCCACCACTCCCTGGCCTGGTTGGTAATTACCTCCATGTCGCACGTGTGTGACAATATATAGGTTGTCTGTCAATATATCTATATATCTATCTGTTTTACATATATATTGTCAGGGATACCAGGGGCCATGACCCAGCCAGGACGTCATGAGGGACCGGATGTGGGTCTGTGCCCACCCTGGATCACGTGGGGGTTGCCTTCCGGGTTGTTCTGGGGGCCACGGGTACAGGGCATGGAAGCTCCACCCTGTAGGGGCCCGTGGTCACTGCCAGGAGGCGCCCCAATGCCTTGGGGACCTGTTACCCCAGCACTTCCGCCACACCAGGAAGTGCTGGGGGGAAGATTTAGGACGCCGCCCGGAGAGCAGCCGGGAGGACAGCCGGCACTTCCGCCATGCTGGGGCGTGGCCAGAGGAGGAATGCCGGGAACACCTGGTGCTCATCCAGGAACCATATAAAAGGGGCCGTCTCCATTCATTCGAGGCTGGAGTCGGGAGGAGGAAGGATGAAGCTCAGGAGAGCTGTGGACGTGGCCCGAAGAAAAGGCATTGTGAGGCCAGGACTGTGACTTTGGGGTTTGTGCACTGACTTTATTGAACTGGGTCTGAGTGACCAATATTGTTGTAAATAGTTCTGTATAATAAACGTGTGGTGGTGTGAAAACAACATGTCCGCCTGTCTGTTTCCGGGTCAAATGCCACAATATATATATATATATATATATATATATATATATATATATATATATATATATATATATATATATATATATATACTGCTCAAAAGAATTAAAGGAACACTTTTAATCAGAGTACAGCATAAAGTCAATGAAACTTATGGGATATTAATCTGGTCAGTTAAGTAGCAGAGGGGATTGTTAATCAGTTTCAGCTGCTGTGGTGTTAATGAAATTAACAACAGATGCACTAGAGGGGCAACAATGAGATGACCCCAAAACAGGAATGGTTTAACAGGTGGAAGCCACTGACATTTTTCCCTCCTCATATTTTCTGACTGTTTCTTCACTAGTTTTGCATTTGGCTACAGTCAGTGTCACTACTGGTAGCATGAGGCGATACCTGGACCCTACAGAGGTGGCACAGGTAGTCCAACTTCTCCAGGATGGCACATCAATACGTGTCATTGCCAGAAGGTTTGCTGTGTCTCCTGCATAGTCTCAAGGGCATGGAGGAGATTCTAGGAGACAAGCAGTTACTCTAGGAGAGCTGGAGAGGGCCATAGAAGGTCCATAACCCATCAGCAGGACTGGTATCTGCTCCTTTGGGCAAGGAGGAACAGGATGAGCACTGCCAGAGCCCTACAAAATGACCTCCAGCAGGCCACTGGTGTGAATGTCTCTGACCAAACAACCAGAAAGACTTCATGAGGGTGACCCAAGGGCCCCATGTCCTCTAATGGGCCCTGAGCTCACTGCCCAGCAGCATGCAGCTCGATTGGCATTTGCCATAGAATACCAGAATTGGCAGATGCACCACTGGTGCCCTGTGCTTTTACAGATGAGAGCAGGTTCACCCTGAGCACGTGACAGAAGTGAAAGGGTCTGGAGAAGCCATGGAGAACATTATGCTGCCTGTAACATCATTCAGCATGAGCAGTTTGGTGGTGGGTTAATGATTGTCTGGGGAGGCATATCCATGGAGGGTCACACAGACCGCTACAGGCTTGACAAAGGCACCTTGGCTGCCATTAGGTATCAGGATGAAATCCTTGGACCCATTGTCAGACCCTATGCTGGTACAGTGGCTCCTGGTGCACGACAATTCCTGGCCTCATGTGGTGAGAGTATGCAGGCAGTTCCTGGAGGATGAAGGAATTGATACCATTGACTGGCCACCACACTTTCCTGACCTAAATCCAATAGAACACCTCTGGGACATTATGTTTTGGTCCATCCAATGCCACCAGGATGCACCTCAGACTGTCCAGGAGCTCAGTGATGCCCTGGTCCAGATCTGGGAGGAGATCCCCCACAACACCATCTGTCATCTCATTAGAAGCATGCACCGATGTTGTCAGGCATGTATACAAGAACACAGGGGCCATACAAAGTGCTGCGGACAATTTGGAGTTGCTGCAATTCAATTTTGGCAAAATGGACTAGCCTGCCACATAATTTTTTCACTCTGATTTTTGGGGCGTGTTTGAATTCAGTGCTCTGTAGGTTGATCATTTTCATTTCCATCAAACGATGTGGCATCCTTTCGTTCCTAACACATTACCCAGTCTATATCAGTGTAGATATCCAGGAGGATTTCTTTTTCCCATTGAGATCTGATGTGTTTTCAAAGTGTTCCTTTAATTTTTTTGAGCAGTTTATATACAGTAGAACCTCTGGTCACAAACGTTTTGGAACACGTACAAATCGGTTTACGACTAAAAAGTTTGCTAAAAGTATTGCATTTGTTCACGACCACACGCTCTGGTGCCGAACAAAAACACTGGCGGCCAGTTTCCCTACATGTGTTCGTAAGCACCAATGATTTCCCAATCTCTGTTTCCCAATTTCTTTTGTTTGCGTACACTGGGCCTAACAAAGCAGCTGATGGTGCAAAAGGAGTTACAATGTTAACCAAGCAGAGGCCTGAAGTGCTGGAAGAGGTGGAAAAACTGTTGCTAGTGTGGTTGAACAAAAAGCACCCAGCAGGGGATAGCGTAAGCGAGGCGACCATTTGCGAGAAAGCCAGGAAGATTCATGATGATTTGTTGAAAAAAAAAATTCCTTCTTCTAGTGGCAAAGGTGAGGAATTTAAAGCCAGTAGAGAATGGCATGAAAAGTTTCGCAAGAGAAGTGGCATTTAATTTTTTTCCCCTGTGCTTAAAACTCATAAAAGCGTTTACAGCGAGCGGTTCGTAAGGGTCTAGTGCGAACTCTTACAATGTTAGTTTTCTCTGTTGTTCAAGGTTTTCTCAGTGTTATGCAGTGTTTTAACATTTAGTTTACTATTAAACTGTGCATTCTATGGTATAATTAAATATATTTGTGCTTAAAAACTTAAAAAATATATATATTTACATACAGTTTATATGGTCTGGAACGGATTTCATTGTATTTACATACAATCTTATGGGGAAATTACATTCGGGTTGCGACCAGAGTTTTGGAGTGGATTACGGTCATAACCAGAGGTAGTATTATATATATATATATCCATCCATCCTCTAACCAGCTGATTCTGAATAGGGTCACGGGGGTCTGCTGGAGCCAATCCCAGCCAACACAGGGCACAAGGCAGGAACCAATCCTGGGCAGGGTGCCAACCCACCGCAGATAGATATATATATATATATATATATATATATATATATATATATATATGGGCGGTGGCGCAGTGGTAGCGCTGCTGCCTCGCAGTTAGGAGGCCTGGGTTCGCTTCCTGGGTCCTCCCTGCGTGGAGTTTGCATGTTCTCCCCGTGTCTGCGTGGGTTTCCTCCGGGCGCTCCGGTTTCCTCCCACTGTCCAAAGACATGCCGGTTAGGTGGATTGCTGATTCTAAATTGGCCCTAGTGTGTGCTTGGTTTGTTTGTGTGTGTCCTGTGGTGGGTTGGCACCCTGCCCAGGATTGGTTTCTGCCTTGTGCCCTGTGTTGGCTGGGATTGGCTCCAGCAGACCCCCGTGACCCTACTCGGATTCAGCGGGTTAGAAAATGGATGGATGGATGGATATATATATATATATATATATATATATATATATATATGTCACATACATGCGCATGGGAGGCAGCTAAAGGGCTTGAGTAAGGGCAGTTCCCAGTCATACCAGGATGTGGCAGAGTGCCCTGACTCTTTTTCTCCCTTACCAGCAGACCATTCACGGGAGATTCCACCTATCTCTCTTGACGTCACTTCCGGGACCGAGCCTATGGAAGGAGACCTTGCTGGCTCCGTCCCCTGTGATGTCACATCCAGGCTCGCACCAATGGCTGAAGACCTTAATGAGCCTGACCCCTATGATCTCACTTCCTGTCATCCCCTTTAAAAGTCTCCACCTTTTCCCTATTCCCTCAGTTTTGGACTCGGTTTTCAGTGCTGTATACAATTTTGCTACTTTGCAGCCAGGTAATCAATTATACGGGTGGCTGCCCCAAACCTTTCCATAACTCTGTGTCAAGTTTCTGACAAATATATATATATATATATATATATATATATATATATATATATATATATATATATATATATATATATATATATATGGCAGACAGCCTGGACTCCTGTGAGCCAGAAGGACCTGGGGAAAGAACACCATGGGATGGTACCTCCCTTGGGCCACTAGATGGCAGTGCCCCTAGGTTGCAGCTGTACCTAGGATTCTGACAAGGCAACATATTACTTGGAGTTCGGCACAGCCCTGTTGGGTTCCGTGTGTGCCACAAGGGGAAGCTGCAGAGCCCTATGTTGTTAAGCTCCCGCCACACCTGAGAGTACTTCCGAATCACGCTAACAAGCCACCTGGAGTACTCCCAGGGGCAGTAAAAAAGGAGCTGCCTGCCTTAATTGCGGGAGCCAGAACCAGGTGGAAGAGGACAAAGTTTGCCGAAGGTGGAGTGAAGGCGGAAGTAGAGAGAAAAGAGAGAGGAAAAAGTGCAGTTTGTTTATTATTTGAGTTTTATTTGGTGTGTGGGAAGCCCTGAGGGGAAGGCATTTCACACAAATAAGTTTGGGTGACTCCTCAAGGTTAAGCACTCCCACCCAGAGACACCGGGGTGTGATCGCTCAACACCTTCTCTCCTTTTCCACCCATAGCCCAGGGAAACCACCCGAGTGAGGGCTACTAACTCTGCCCCTTCCAGTCCAGGAGCTTCAAAAAGAGGGCACTCGCTACTGAAGCTGACGGCTCATTTGGAAGACAACCCACCAATGGTAAGGAAGTCCGATGACAAACCTGACAAACCTAATAAAGAAATATTATACAGTATAAGTTGATGGATTTATTGATTTATTCTCTTTTTGCACCATAACATGTCTGTTACTTTTTTATTGTCTCAAAGAAGTCAACGGGATGGTCTGTTTGGCACCCCAATATGGCTACTAGTGGTCAACGACAATACACAGAGAGTGTGTATATACTTCTTACAATGGTCACAAAGTCATAATTTTACGAATTATAAAAATAAATGCATTTTCAACTTTTTGGGGTGTGCTGGTAGGTTGTTAAATGTAGCTGAGCAATGAACAGAAAGATAAAGACTATAAAGAGCTATACCAACATTGTCCACTTGGGGGAGCTGTAATGTAGAGAAGTTGGGATTTCAAGCAGATGGAAAAATGTCAAAAAAGTAGAAGTGATTCAGCATCGGAGAGAAATCCCAAGTAAACTGGGTGAGTCTCCAAGCCCTCCATTAACTCACTTATACATTATGGGATGCCGCTGTCTACATCTTTATAAATTCCTCAGTTTTTGGAGTCTGTTGTGGAGATGGAATTTGATAGATAGGGTCATTCAGCTGGATGAGTGATTTCATTTTTGAGAGCAGTAGAGATTAGCAAAGATTTAGCAAATGCATCAGAGAAAACGATAAAACATTTCAAAAAGGACAATTAAAATGAATAACATTTATAAATGAGACAAATTAAACCACACAGATGTCTAATGCGTACTTAACAGCTGCTTAATAATCACGAATTCTCCCTTTGCAGTATTACACTCCACATTGAATACGATTCAGCACTCCGAGAGACGCACCCAGTATGACGGCTTTTGCCCACCTTTGTAAATGCGGCCGAGCCCCCGGTAATCCATCTGATCGGAGCAGTTGAACACGACCACGTACTTTCCCAGGCATCTCCCCATGTCTTTGGTTGTTTCTGTCTTGCCAGTCCCAGCTGGTCCTGCTGGAGCTCCGCCCATACTCATCCCGAGGGCCTGGGCCAATGTGATGTAACACCTGCACAATCAACACACGGGTGCCAGTCAGAGAGACGGAAACATTTCGGCACAAGCACTCACATTTCTGCATATCAAGCAAGAGAAAAACCACAAAAAGTGAAGCGGAGGGCAAAACTCGTGACTTCTACAACAATGCCACCTGTCACTCCACCTCCACGTGAGAGGTGAAACAACCGAGGATTTACTTTTAAAGAACGATGGAAACAAGAACGATGCCAACTTTACTTGGAAGAGCGCCTTGGGATGGCACTTACTAGAAGACAACTCTACGAGTGGATATGAATCGGTGCCATCTTATTACCTGTCAGTTAACGGAGTTATAACCAGTCTGTCAGTGCAGCCCAGATACTCATTACAGTAGGTGAACTCAACATCGGTGATCTGAATGGCACATTTATCGAGATCTTCGATGAAGTAAAATCGGGATTGCTTCTGCCATTCAAAATCTGACGTGGACCTGATGTTCATTCGAACCTGAAAAAAAACAGAAAAGAAATAAAAGAGAGGAATCCAATAGATAGATAGATAGATAGAAATGAAAAGGACTATACGATAGATAGATAGATAGATAGATAGATAGATAGATAGATAGATAGATAGATAGATAGATAGATAGATAGATAGATAGATAGATAGATAGATAGATAGATAGATAGATAGATAGATAAGAAAGCAGAGTGCATTGGGAGTCCAGGTCTCTTAACTGAATCGTGTAATTGACATGGACACTTTGACAAATTTTAAAAACTGAACCTCTGGATGAGTATGATGGACTGAATGTTGTCCTCTCCTTTGTCAAACTTTGTATGTTCTTATGCATATAAAGAGCTTGTAACACTTACCAAATCATCAAATATGTCCTTCTGGTGCACATGAATAGTGATGAGAGTTTCGTATTTTGTCCGGTCCATTTTTGTCAGATCTTGGGTGGTCATGTCAATCAAATCGTTGAGAATGTCCAAGAACTTCTGATTGGTGGTTTGCATCACCTGTCATTCGCATGTGCAATGAAACACAAATGAAAAAACAAAATAAAACATCAGAGGATTCCAATGGAGGACACAATCATCAGGAAGATGCTAAGAAACTAACAGAGTTTAATATCAGCGGGACCCCAGAAGCGACTTTAGTCAACATTGCTTAACAAGGTTTTTAAAAAATATATACGTTTCTCTTCTGAAAATATTCATCCTCCATTGGTGTTTGTCCCATTTTATTGCATTACAACCTGGTATTAAAAAGGATTTGGGATCTTTTGTTTAGCCCCATTTCATTTACACAACATGCCTACCACTTGGAAGGTGCAAATTATGTGACACAAACCATAAGAAAAAGAAAAAAAAAATCCTGAGTGAGAATAAGTATTCAGCCCCACGTCTATACATTTTAGGGCCCCCTTTTGCTGCATTTCCAGCTGCAAGTCTCTTTTAGCTTAGCAGATAAATAAAATACCTGACCGGAGCATGCCTAGCATCTATTGTCTCAGAGCTATAAAACAGCCTGAGCAGTACAGCAACAACAAACAGAAAAGGAGAAAAACAAAACGAGGAAGGAAATCGAGAAAAGAGGAAGGAGAGAGCAGAGTGGGGCCATCAAGCCAGTGGGATAGAAAGAGGCAAATGATCCGGGGTGCCCCACAGTGGTGCAAAGGGATGAGGTGGATCAATCCGGCTGAGCGGTTGGAGTAGAGGTGATCGTGGGCTCAGGGGTCCTGCACTGACTGACAGAGGTGTCAGGAAGAGGGAGCCAGCCAGTCTCGGCGGGACCCAACGGGTACTGAAGGAGGCGGCCTGGACGAGAGCCGGATATTCATCTGTGCCTCATCCCTGCTGAGCAGCCCTCAAGGGGGAGCTCACTGAGACTCTGATTTTATTCCTAGATTTGGAAAATGATTTGTTGAAATTATTTTTTCCTTCCACTGCACTGATTTTATGGATGATTATTTGTTGAAGATGTTTTTGCACTTGTTAATGGGAGGCATTTTGCACTTTTGTATCGAATACTTGTTGTTTCTCCGTTTGCCCTTGTCCATCCTTGGTTAAGAACTATGGAACAGGGTGATGCCCATAGCTATGGACACAGAGTGACACAAAAGGTCAACAGAATGAACAGGAAGGAACTCTAACCTTTTTATCAACCTTGGCATTCATCAGCGCCTCCTCCGAGTCTCTGGTCCAAATCATTTGAATGCCCAGCAGTCCAATCTGAGCAGGAAACATGGCCTGGAATTCATAGAGCTTCATTCCGGGGTCACTGATGGCCAAGTAGGCCTGCTTGATGATACTGTGGATCGTTTTTTTGACTCCATCCAGGACAAGGCCCAGCCAGGCTTCCACATTCCCCTATAGTGCAGAGACGGGAGAAAGGAAGGAGGAATTAAATTAAAAAGTAAAAAAGTGCAGTTCACCTGAACGACGAGGTCTGACTCTGAAGTGTGTGGCTTATCAGTACCCATTGTGGCCTGTAGGGGGTGCTCTTCTGTACCACAAAGCCAAAAATGCCAAAGAAGATTAAAAGAAATATAATAAGGAAAGTGAGGTTTAATTACTTGTTTGTAATAATAATAGTAATAACAATAATAATAATATGTATTTATTCATATATTGAGTTATTGTACAAAGACACATTTTTGTCTGGGAGAAACACATAAATAAAAAAAAATAAAAATAAATAGATAGATACAGACAGACAGACAGACAGAAATGAAAGGCTCTATATAATAGATAGATAGATAGATCTATACTAATAAAAGGCAAAGCCCTCACTCACTCACTCACTCACTCATCACTAATTCTCCAACTTCCCATGTACGTAGAAGGCTGACATTTGGCAGGCTCATTCCTTACAGCTTACTTAGAAAAGTTAAGCAGGTTTCATTTCGAAATTTTACACGTAACGGTCATAACGGTCGATAACAGTCGACAACGTCCGCCATGTTGAAATTTCTTATTTATGGCCCCATCTTCACGAAATTTGGTAGGCGGCTTCCCTGCGCTAACCAAAACTGATGTATGTACTCATTTTGATGGTATGACGCCACTGTCAGCCGCCATATTGAACTTTCCAATGTCACTAATTCTCCAACTTCCCGTGTAGGTAGAAGGCTGAAATTTGTCAGGTTTATTCCTTACAGCTTACTTACAAAAGTTAAGCAGGTTTCATTTCGAAATTCTACGCGTAATGCTCATAACGGTAGACAACGTCCGCCATGTTGAACTTTCTTATTTATGGCCCCATCTTCACAAAATTTGGTAGGCGGCTTCCCTGCGCTAACCGAAACCAATTTACGTACTTATTTCGGTGGTATGATGCTACTGTCGGCCACCATATTGAACTTATCAATGGTCTTTGTTACTTATTGGCCCAACTTCAAGAAATTTGGTACACAGGTTCCCAACGCTAACTCAATCCTACTTACGTACCTATATATGTCTATAGCCTGCAGCTCGGTCACCGTGTGAGGCGCCGTTGGGTCCCCCATCCCCACACCTCCCACGTTGTTGGCTGCCTGCCTATATAAGGCCATCCGTCGCTCCAGTCTCTACATTTACTTACTTGCTTCTCCACGGGATTCACGTCTCCCTGCTGATAACTGCAGCCTTTTAATTTAATCCACGGCTTCTCCGCTGTTCATTTATTATGATTATAGTTATTGTGTAGGTATTTTAGACATACTTTACATTGTTCAGGTCCCCATTTCCTTTATCATTCCAACTGTACCCCCATTAACATGTCTATCGAGGTGATCACCATCGATCAAAGAACTGTCACTTACCGAGTGGTTTCCATGCCCGGAGATGGCGCCTGCCTTTTCCATTCTCTGTGTTACATATTGCACGGCCATATCAGGCTCACTCTTGATATCCATTGTGTCTTATGTATTGAATGACTGACAGGTTCAAGGTGTGGACTGATGACGTACAGGAGATAATTAGACTACACAGGAGCACTAGAAGAGTAAAATGCTTAAGCCCTTCACCTGTGGATCTGCATGTGAGTTGATGGCTGCCGCTGAATTGTTCGGTTGTCGCTTTCAAGTGTACCGAAATGGCCAAATATTTTACACCTTTCGACAACCGCCAATGCCTCTTAAACATCTTAGACTCACAGGTGACGATTTCAGTAGTGGACACTTTGATGTTTATGAATGTTTAAACTCTGAAAAGCTGGATATGAAGTTATCGATGAAATCGGTTGTGTGCTTACAACAATTGACAGATGACGAATGTCACTTCAACACAACAAGTCCTACAAATACTGTCGTCATTGAAACAAACCATGAAACTCAAACTGATTATGACAGCAGCAATCCAAGCTGTGAGATTTGAGACAAGATTACTGTTCACATGGCCGACTGTACGTTACATGCTCAAGAGTAAGCTCAGCGCACAGCTTGGTCAGATTACAACCAGAGAGCCGAACTGACAACGTGGTATACAAAGAGATCCTTAACAAATAATTATTGCTATATTTTCCCTCAGTTTAAAAAGGTTTAATTTTCTTCTTAATAAAAATTTTAAGGCAGTACTTGCTGCGGTATTTTGCTAGTAGATAGATAGATATTTTGCTAGTAGATAGATAGATAGATAGATAGATAGATAGATAGATAGATAGATAGATAGATAGATAGATAGATAGATAGGATTAACAACAAATTTCATCTCATTCAACAAATAAACAGCAGACCACCGCTGGCCCCCATACCTGTGCCATTATGGGTTCTGTGAAGTTGACAATCTCGCCTTCCTGGGACTGAAAGTTGAGAATTTGGTCGTAGTTCTTGTCGTGAAATCCCACTCGATTCACGTTATCAAAAAGACTCAGCAGGTGTGCCTAGAAGTTACACAAATAAAAAACCAAAAACAATTAATCCACAAAAACAACAAAACGTTTAAAGTAGGGGTGTCCAACTCTGGTCCTGGAGGGCCGCAGTGGCTGCAGGTTTTCATTCTAACCCTTGTCTTAATCAGTTTTCAGTGCTAATTAACTCCTCTTCTCTTCATTTTAGTTGCCCAGTTTCTAAGGATTCAGTCCTCTGAGTTGATTCTTTTGTTCATTAAATGGCAGCCAAACAGAAATGAGACATGAATGAGCCAACGGACGACCAGCTAAACTGGGATTTCAAACTCCAACCAGTTTCACTCTAACTAATCTCTTAATGAGAAGCTGATTCTTGCTGTTAATTCAACTCGTTATTTAACTCCATGGCTTGTTGTTGCTCTCATTCTGCCACAGCAGACATTTCCAAAACTGTTGATTTTTAATTTAGGGGTAACTGTTGACTCTGACCTGAATTCTAAAATCACATATTAATCCGATTACAAGGACAGCATTTTTTCTCTTAAGAGATATAGCAAACGTTAGACCTCTTATAACATTGCAAGATGCTGAGAAATTAGTTCACGCTTTTGTTTTCAGTCGTCTAGTTTAGTGTAGCGCACTCCTCTAAGGACCACCTAAAAAAGACATCAATCGATTAGAGTTAGTACAGAATGCAGCTGCCAGAATCTCAACTAGGAAAAGTAAATCAGAGCACATCACACCAGTCTTAGCGTCACTACACTGGTTACCTGTGTCATTCAGAATTGACTTTAACTGCTGATGGTTTACAAAACCTTCAATAATCTGCTCCATCTTATATATCGGAGTGTCTGACATCTTACACTCCAAATTGCAATCTTAGATCTTCAAATGAGGGTACGCTTATTATTCCAAGAGATAAACTTAAAAGAAGTGGTGAGGCGGCACTAAAATCTGGAATAGCTGACCGATAGGAATGTGCCAGGCTAATACAGTGGAGCACTTTAAAAAACTGCTAAAAACTCACTACTTTAACATGGCTTTCTCATGGCTTCATCTTAGTTTAATCCTGATGCTCTGTATATTCAATTAATTATCCTAACTATTCATGGTGGCTCCATAATCCGTACTCACCCCTACTCTCTCTTCTGTTCTTTTTCCGGTTTTCTGTGGTGATTTGCACCACCACCACCTGATCAAAGCACCGTGACATCCCTACATTAATGGATTAAAGGCCAGAAGTCCACATGACTGCCATTATCAGGTTCTTCCATGTGAGCCCTGAATACCATGAGGACTGATTGTGAGGTCACTTATGTTAGGTAGGATGCCGAGAAGGGGCTGGGTGGTCTCGTGGCCTCAGACCCCCCTGCAGATTTTATTTTTTCTCCAGCCGTCTGGAGTTTTTTTTTTTGTTTTTTCTGTCCTCCCTGGCCATTGGACCTCACTTTTATTCTATGTTAATGAGTTTTGTCTTATTTTAATTCTTACTTTGTCTTTTTTCTCTTTCTTCATCATGTAAAGCACGTTGAGCTCCATTATTTGTATGAAAATGTGCGACAGAAATAAATGTTGTTGTTTCTTATTCTGAATAAGCTAGAAACCAACAATAGTTCATTAAGCCAAAGGTTAGATGTTGTGGCAGTCGGCCAGGATGCCTCCACGCTGGGAGGACCAGGGGAGCAAGCGTGGCCAGAGTGTTACAGTACGTCCCCCAGAGCTCTAGATTGCAGCCCACCAGGTTGCAGCGGTGCCTGGGACTCCCGCAGGGCTCCATGGGAGTTGGAGTTTGGTGCAGCCCAGTTGGGATCAGTGGGCGCCACCCGGGGGTGCTGCTGCAGCAGCTGCTGAGCCCTCATGGGCAGTTCTTCTGCCACACCCGGACGTGGGTCATCAAGCACCTGGAGCACTTATGGGTGCCTTATAACAAAAGGGCCTGCAACTGCTACTCCGGAAGCCCGAGTCGGGAGGATGGAGACGAAAGAAACGAGAAGAAAGAAAGAGAAAAAGAAGAAGAATTTGCGTGGCATTGTGCTTGTGCTTTTGGGACTGTGCCTGACTTGTGGGAGATGGAGAAGAGGTTTCCCACAAGGGAGAAAAAGAGAATAAAAAACGTGCTTGTTTGAACTCGTGCCTTCTGCATCTGTCTGTGTCGGGTTAGGGTGGCTGGCACGCGCCCTGTGGGTGCCACAACATGCAGGAGAGCCGCTTAAGGACGGGCCCCTCACGTAGAGAGAGAATGTGAACTCTTTGGCTGTAAATAATGGTAGCAAGCACCAAGCTAGTTAGGAGTAAGGATAGGTCTGGTCAGACAGACTTGGACACCCCCTCAGCTGAGAAAATAATGGTGGAATTCATTAGAGGCAAAATCAGAGCAGTGAAATGTTAGGAGTCAGAGAAGGATGAATGAATGGCTTGTATGATAAGAATTGTAATAAATGTAAGGAGATGCCTTTGGCTGCTCGCTCATTCCCATTTGTCGTGAGTCTCTATGTGTGCCATACAATAAAGCTGGATTCTGCTGCCTGTCCCGAGACCCCGAGTGTCTTCATTAGGACTGAGGGTGCCCGTGCTCCCTAATCTGCTTCAGCAATGGCAGACACTGAGGAGATAGCAAAAATAATTCAGAAGGACTCGGGCAAGCTTCAGAACTGAGCGAACTCTTGGCAAAATGGAGTGTCGTGTAGAAAATTGCTAGAACGTGCTGTTTATGGTGTGCTCAGCCTCTCCAGTTATCCTATATTTGTGCAAGTATTCTTTAAAAATGACGCTAAATGAGATGCATTTGGATCTCACATGACCTTGTAAGTTGCCCCCCAAGGTATATCTTTGCTTTTTCGTGTTTGTGTTTTTGCAGAATTCAAGCAGCAGCTGCCCGGCAGAACTCATCTGAAATCAGAGCATCTGGGAGGCATGTGAATAATGATGGCGCCTGGGGAGATGATTCTTGTAAAAATGACAGCACAAGGATGTGTAGGGATGTAGCTGGAAAATTTATTAGGGGCAAGCACAAAACACATCACACATGCGCATATTATTAGTGCCTCCTCGTTCTTTCTATTTTTTTCTTTTCTAGACCTGCGATCGCCAAGTTGTCAAAGATTCATTTCAGCAGCCTTCCCTCGAGATATCCCAACAGACACGTGATCAGAAGTCATGTCATTAAAAAGCTGCATTTCTGATTAGACAGGGTGGGACTCCATATGATGGACATGGCGCCCCCTACAGGTGTTGGTCCTGCCTTGCACTAAGATGCTTGCTGGGATTCACTCCAGCTTCCCTCTGAGCTGGTTTTGAAAAAGCGAGTTTTACAAGATGGACGGATGAGACTCATAAACAAAAGGATCCTGGGTAAATCCATGAGTCTGAAAAAAAAATGGCAAAATGCTGTTCTGGTGGCACCAATGAAAATAAAATTAAAACAGAGCAAGAAAGAGCTCACGGATTACCAGTGTTGTGCAAGTTCACACCTCGCAAGAACTCGCTCAAAGTTCAAATTCGCACAGATGAACTCTTTGAGGGCTGAATATTTTCTCTAAAAAACTCCGTTTTTTTGCCCTGAGGTGAGCTGGCGCCCTGCCCGGGGTTTGTTTCCTGTCTTGTGCCCAGTGTTGGCTGGGATTGGCTCCAGCAGACCCCCGTGACCCTGTAGTTAGGATATAGCGGGTTAGACAATGGATGGATGGATGGATGAACTCAGTTTTTTGAAAAGCACACAAAGCGTTGGTTTCACACTTAAGTCAACAATAAATGTCTGTTGCTATGTGCTGCGGCTGCTGTTGGCGCATGTACGTCATGTTTGGTGGCAGTGGCTGCATTGAGGGCACCTCGATGGTCAGCAGGAATGCACGGTGGGTTAGCTGCCTGGCTGTCTTCGCACAGCAGGCGGGTGGCGGTTGCAGTGTGGCGCAGTATGGTTTGTACCTCTTGTCATCATAACTGGTGGTCCTCCCAGACAAACGCTGCTGTAGGCATATCAGCTACACACCACAATCAACTAGGGACCAATCAGATGATGCTGGTACTTTACTTTCGTTTTTGATATCCATCTCCAGATCACTTACATCAAACTCGGAGTTTGACAAGTCGGAGTCCTATTCAACAAAATTATGTAAAACATCCATCCATCCATTATCCAACCCGCTATATCGTAACTACAGGGTCACGGGGGTCTGCTGGATCCAATCTCAGCCAACACAGGGTGCAAGGCAGGAAAAAAACCCTAGGCAGGGCACACACACACACACACAATAGGGACAATTTAGGATCGCCAATGCACCTAACCTGCATGTCTTGGAACTGTGCGAGGAAACCCACACAGACATGGGGACAACATGAAGACTCCACGTAGGGAGGACCCGGGATGCGAACCCTTGGGTTCCTTACTGCGAGGCAGCAGCGCTACCCACTGTGCCACCGTGCCGCCACGTTCAAGTTCTTCACTTGCAAATACGTTACGTTAGGCTCACCATTCTTAGAAAAATTAGCTTGTTCAATGAACGCACTCTTTCGAAGTAGTGCATGCACAACACTGCGGATTACATTTATTGTGTTTAACGTCTGACTTATCCTAACACAAGAAACTGCCGCAATCAAATGATGAGAATCACAGAAACAAAATGTGACTCAATATAGGGCTGTCCTCCGGCCGGGCGTCCCTTGGTGGTGGCTACGGAGACCTGTAGGGTTGAGCGTCCATACTTAGTTCCAGTGGTTCCCATACAAACCAGGGCAGCTGCCCTCTGGTGGTCCAGATGAGGCATAGTCCCTCTCCTGGTCCTTCCAGGCTGGGCACAACCACCAGCCGCCTGCCACAATATTATATACAGTGGTGTGAAAAACTATTTGCCCCCTTCCTGATTTCTTATTCTTTTGCATGTTTGTCACACAAAATGTTTCTGATCATCAAACACATTTAACCATTAGTCAAATATAACACAAGTAAACACAAAATGCAGTTTTTAAATGATGGTTTTTATTATTTAGGGAGAAAAAAAATCCAAACCTACATGGCCCTGTGTGAAAAAGTAATTGCCCCCTGAACCTAATAACTGGTTGGGCCACCCTTAGCAGCAATAACTGCAATCAAGCATTTGTGATAACTTGCAATGAGTCTCTTACAGCGCTCTGTAAACCATTAACTAATGGTTAAATGTGTTTGATGATCAGAAACATTTTGTGTGACAAACATGCAAAAGAATAAGAAATCAGGAAGGGGGCAAATAGTTTTTTACACCACTGTATATATTTACATTCTCTGTCTTGTTTTTTTTTTGTGATTAACTGTGATTTACATCAATTATGTAACTTATAATTGAAGAGTGACTAAAACCGCTGTCAAGTTCCTTGTATGTGTGCATACTTGGCCAATAAATCTGATTTGGATTCAAATTTAAAGTCAAGGATGTAAACATCCACTGAATAAATATATAATAGATTGATAGGTACAGAATGCCAATGTTATCCATATAAAATGAAATCTAGAAGACGGAAAAGTGAAGGGGTCTGAAAACCTTCCGCGTCCCCTCTGTATTGAGTGTCTTGTGACACGGTCAGTAGGTTTCAGATCACAGCCCTATGCTGGTAGCTCCATGCTCTGGATGAGCTCCCTGATTTCACCACCCCATCAAGTTTCATTTTTTTTTTTTGAACAGTACTGTGGAGTTACAACAACCATACATTCATTAATCACTTCTAACCTGGATGGTATGGGAGTCAGACGCCTGACCAAGAATTTCCAAAAGAGCAGGATCTGACACAAAGAAGAACCTCGGGAAGACGAGCCTCTTCTTCTCCAGGTAGCCGGTCAGCGATTTCTGACACATCTCCAGTTGTTCCAGCAAGTGAGGCAGGAGCTGAGCAAGAGTTTCATCACCCACGCAGCAATGAACGATGTTTGGGATCTCGTGGGCTCGCTGCATTATTTTTTGCCAGGATTTGTCGATGTTCTGGAATCTTTTGGCTTCCTGAAATCACAATATACACAAATTGAAGTCCCAGACCTTCAGGACGTTAAGTGCGGCTTAAGGACGGTGAACGTCCATCTAACCTGCGGAAGCTGTTTTGCAATGTCCCCTCCAACAAACACGG
Source organism: Polypterus senegalus (assembly GCF_016835505.1). Classification (NCBI taxonomy): domain Eukaryota; kingdom Metazoa; phylum Chordata; class Cladistia; order Polypteriformes; family Polypteridae; genus Polypterus; species Polypterus senegalus. The sequence goes on along the minus strand of NC_053158.1, from coordinate 203,647,614 downwards.
CTTCCAGATAGATCCAGAGGTTCTGAACAGTCAGCCAGTTCTCGATAATCTCTGTGGTGTTAGAGAGCTTTTGGACCCACTGCTGAATTGTGGGTTTAAAGGGCGCATTATACCTGTGAAAGAAACCAAAAATAAACGATTGTCAGAGTGTCATTATACCAGAAATAAACACCCAAAACCTTACACTGTATTGAGATTTAGAGCGGAGCAGAATGTTTCAAAGCATAAACATTTTCCACATGAAATTGCGTTGTAAAGTTGAATGCTTTACCCGTACTGGCACTTTATAATGGAAGCAATGGAGCACAGAGCACCACCAGAAAATGAAAGCTTAAAACTTACTGAATACGTCCATTTTGTCATGCCGAGAGAGTTATTGACTATTACTCTGCATTTCGAGATTAACACACACGTTGCAAAATAGCATACACATGTCATTTACGAACAAAAACACACACCAATACCGCGTGTCCCAAAAAGAATATCGATGTTTTAAAGAGCCGTAGCATGGCGCCCATTCATCGGAGACTGCAGAGCAACCTAGTGGTGTCTTGAGGAATTAATCAAGTTTCATTCCGTTGCCGGTAGATGGTGCTAGTGCTTATAGTATGTTGCTTCAATTAGTTACATTTGCAGTTATGGCTGTGTGACATCAAAAAGCTTTTTGCATTTGCAAATTCACCAGAACTCAAATCGGTTGCTACTGTGGAGCGGGCATTTCGTCAAAAAGATGGGACTGACCCTCTGAATGACAATAACATCCGTCGACGGTACCGGCAATTTTGGGATACTGGGTGTATCTGCAAAGGTAAAAGCACCGGGCAATTTCGAACTTCCTCCTCTGCTGAGAATGTCCCCCGAGTGCAAACTGCGTTCACTCGGAGCCCATCGAAATCAGTTCGACGAGCAAATCATGAGATACAGATACCAAAGACAAGTTTATGGAGAATTCTCCGACGCCGGCTGGTTATGAAACCGTATCGTCTGCAGTTGGTTCAGGCCCTTAGACGAGGGGATAAGACGCATCGAGTTGAGTTTTCAACTTTCATCCAGCAAAATCTGGAGACCAATGAAGATTTTTGTTCCGTGATTATCTTCAGTGATGAGGCCACGTTTCACATTAGTGGGAAGGTAAATCGTCATAATGTACGAATCTGGGGTGAAGAAAACCCTCATGCAGTTATCGAACATGAACGAGACTCCCCCAAGACTTGCAAGTTTTGCAATGATTTCCAAGTCGAAAGTTTACGGGCCTTACTTTTTTGAAGGAACCACAGTAACAGGGGCTGCGTACCTGTAAATGCAGCAACATTGGCCGTTTCCTCAATTGGAAGATCAAGAACCAGTCGATTTCATTTTTCAACAGGATGGGGCACCACCTCACTGGTCTCTTCCAGTGCGGCATTTCCGAAATTAAACCTATCCCCAGCGTTGGATAGGAAGATCTGGGAATCAAGATTTGTCACTCCACCATTGGCCTCCAAGATCCCCAGATATCACCCCACATGACTTTTTACTTTGGGGATACTTCAAAGGATTATGGTTAGGGTTAGGGTTAGTGTTCTAACTACCAATGCCTACAACTTTGGACGAAATAAAGTTGCCATTCAGAGCGTCAATCTCGATATGTTAGAGAGAGTTTGGCAGGAATTTGAATACCGCCTCGATATTGTTACAGTTACTCGTGGGGGGCACATAGAACATTTATAGACAATTTGGGAAACACATGAATACAACAGTTTTTGTATATGTTTGTATAATTCAATAAATATAGCTCTCTGAAACTCCAATATTCTTTTTGGGACACCCTGTACTTTGAGATTCAGCCATTTTATAAAAGCCCAGGTGGGCATTTTCCTTCAGCGCTCACCTTCTGCTCTCCACAATGACCTTTCACCCCCGAGGGGCGGGGCTTCCTCATGAAAGGCAAAATTACTGTAAACTTCTCTTTTCATGTGCTGGGTGTTGTGTGGTTTACAGTGGCTTCTCAAAGTAGTCACCCCCATTGTGTTTGTCCTGTTTTGTCACATTACCGATTTGTTATATCTGAAGGCAACAATCCTGTATTTACCAAAAAGAGAAACGTTTTTTAATCAAAGCTGTAACAGGCTCGTACATGTTACATCTTGCTACATCATCATTTTATTTTAATCTGTTTCCTATTAGATCCCCAATACCCATTATCCCTTATTACAATGGAACCCTCAATAGCTCAAAAGACGTACAATATAATACAGGATTCACATAGGCGATGAGGCACCTACCATGTGACCACTGAAACTTCATTTAGCATAAAACACCGTCACAGCGCTATATATACCCCCACCATACTAATTCACCTCCCGAAAACACCCCGTAAATCATGACATCCTTGTGCCTCCCCAGTTATTTTTTTGATTCCACCATTTCCTGTCATAAACTCGTCTCTCATCCCCTGAACTCTCCCCCTTTCCTTGCTCCAGCCTTTGCAAAAGTATCCCCCTCGGTGTTTGTCCTGTTCACTCACAATACAATATGTAATTAACCTCCTCAGCGTTAGACCCGAGCATCACCCATGCGTCTTGTAAGCGTTAGACCAGAGGATTACTCGGGCTGTAAAAGTGCTAACAGCGTTAGTCCCGAGCAACGGTGTAGACTTGTTTTACTAATTGTCAGGCCTGAGCATTACCTAGGAATATTGCAGACTTGAAGTTATTTCTTGATGATGATGTGATGGGAAAAAATGCTGTTGAGATGAATTGTTATGCTAAACAGTGTCAGGTCAATGACTGTATGCCTAAGCGCTTTGCAAAGTGAGAAAAGCGCTATATGAATGAAAAGAATTATTAATCATTATTATTATTAAGCAGCAAAGATATGCCACACAAAAGACATATTTTAACAGTACTAGGGGGCTCCACCCCCTGCTCACTTCACTCACCCACCCACGGGCTTGGTTAACCAAATATACAATTTTAAGAGACTGTTATTTTCATGGGAATTGTTAGATACGCATTATTTTCACAAATCACAGCACAGAAACTGCACTAGTTAAAGTAGTAAATGACTTGCGGGTGAATGCAGACAGAGGCCATTTATTCGTTCTCATCCCCTTAGATCTGAGTGCTGCATTTGACACCATTGATTACAATATTCTTAGAAATCGCCTTAGTCAATGGGTGGGCCTCTCTGGCAGGGTCTTAAATTGGTTTGAATCCTACCTGACAGGGAGAAAATTCTTTGTGAGTTGTGGTAATTACAACTCAAAGACACATGATATCCGATATGGTGGTCCACAAGGCTCTATCCTGGGTCCGCTGCTCTTCTCAATCTACATGCTTCCGTCAGGTCAGATTATCTCAGGGCACAACGTGAGCTACCACAGCTATGCTGATGACACTCAGCTGTACTTATCAATAGCACCTGATGACCCCGACTCTCTCGAATCACTAACACAATGTCTTACTGGTATTTCTGAATCGATGAATAGTAATTCTCTCAAACTAAATAAAGAGGAAACTGAAATTTTAGTAATTGGCAATAATAGATATAATGAGGCTATTAGAAATAAACTTGATGCATTAGGATTAAAAGTTAAGACGGAAGTAAAAAACTGTTGACTGTAATCTAAAATTTTAAATCGCATATTCATCAAACCACTAAGACAGCATTTTATAACTTAAGAAACATAGCAAAAGTTAGACCTCTAATTTCATTGAAAGAGAAAATTAGTTCACGCGTTTGTTTTCAGTCGACTAGATTACTGTAACGCACTCCTCTCAGGACCACCCAAAAAAGACATCAATCGTTTGCAACGTGTGCAGAATGCAGCTGCTAGAATCCTAACTAGGAAAAGAAAATCCGAACACATTTCTCCAGTTTTGATGTCACTACACTGGTTACCTGTGTCATTCAGAATTGACTTTCAAATTCTGCTTATGGTTTATAAAGCCTTAAATAATCTCGCTCCATCTTATATATCGGAATATCTGACACCTTATATTCCAAATCGTAACCTCAGATCCTCAAATGAGGGTCTTTTTAGAATTCCAAGAACAAAACTTAAAAGAAGTGGTGAGGCGGGCAGGCGGCCTTCTGCTACTATGCACCTAAAATCTGGAATAGCCTGCCAATAGGAATTCGCCAGGCTGATACAGTAGAGCACTTTAAAACACTGCTGAAAACACATTACTGTAACATGGCCTTTCTATAACTTCACTTTAACTTAATCCTGATACTCTGTATGTTCAGTTCTTCATAATAACTATTCATGGTGGCTCTAAAATCCGTACTGACCCCTACTCTCTCTTCTGTTTCTTTTTCCGGTTTCTTTGTGGTAGTGGCCTGCGCCACCACCACCTACTCAAAGCTTCATGATGCTCCAACAATGATGGACTGAAAGCCAGAAGTCTACGTGACCATCATCATCATCAAGTCCTTCCATGAGAACCTTAAATCCAAAGAGGACTGTTTCATTTATGTTAGGTCAAATGCCCAGAGGGGACTGAGTGGTCTCTTGGTCTGGAACCCCTACAGATTTTATTTTTTTCTCCAGCCTTTGGAGTTTTTTTTTTTTGTTTTTTCTGTCCACCCTGGCCATCGGACATTACTTATTCTATGTTATTTAATGTTGACTTATTTTTATTTTTTATTGTGTCTTCTATTTTTCTAATTCTTCATTTTGTAAAGCACTTTGAGCTACATTGCTTTTGTATGAAAATGTGCTATATAAATAAATGTTGTTGTTGTTGTTCACTTTAAAACTTTAATAAACACAATATTTGGCATTAACTTTTCTTCAAAATCTCATTGAATTTTGATTCCGTGTTTGAACTTACATCGTGAAAACGCAACGTATAACTGCCTATGAGTGAATATTGTTTGTTTCTCTCTAATAAATAAACTAACTTTTTAAAATGTTTCTCCCTGCTCTTTCTTTTTCGTTTCTTGTCATCTAGAACATATTAAATTATTGTCAGTCAGTCAGTCATTATCCAACCCGCTATTACCACAACATAGGGACACGGGGGTCTTCTGGAGCCATTCCTAGCTAACACAGGGTACATGGGTGCCAGCCCATCACAGAACACACACCAAGCACACACTAGGGACAATTTAGGTTCGCCAATGCACCTAACCTGCACGTCTTTGGAATGTGGTAGGAAACCAACACAGGCACAGGGATAACATGCAAACTCCACGCAGGGAGGAACCGGGAAGTGAACTCGGGTCTCCTTACTGCGAGGCAGCAGCGCTACCCACTGCGCCACTGTGCTGCCTATAAAATTATTGTCCCGATAAAATTTATAAGAGCTGAGAGTGCAGGAAGTGTGTCTGCCAAAAGCATTCACACGACTGAGAGGTTAGATGGTCGTGGTCTTATTTGAAAATAGCTGTAAGTAGGGCGTGACTTGAAAGAATCTCACATTAAAAGTCTCCGTCTCAACGAACTTCATAAAGCGCCAATGTTTTTGGAATCTTTTAATTCTCGCCGGCAACATGAATTAGACGATCTACAAGTCTCCGAGTCAAAGTTTAAAGCCAAACAATACATTCGATCTCTTTTTGCTGTTCTGTTATTTCACTAAGTAATCGTTTCCGTTTGTTAGTGCTAATGCGATCTTTCCTATTCTTTTTTTGAGACTTTCAAATTTCCGTACTTCTATTATCTCTAACCTGCTCTGCATGTGTACTGTGCCAACATTTTTCAATTCCTTACAACGTTCCACTTTGTCATCTAGTCTTTGTCCTTTATTTCTGGCCCCATGTGTGGACTCGTCTCGTGTAATGTACAAGTGTCTCTCCGAGAAAATCACGTCTCGTTTCCTTCCATAATTTGTTTTTATAATAGAGAGATATATGGTATTAGCATCATCATCATCATTATTATAATTTGTATCATTATTCTATGTTTTACACTTCTGACTTTGTATTTTACACTTTTTACAGTAAAAAGATGAGATTTAATAAAAGTGCCATTTCTCAAGCCAAAAAAAGCGAATGCTTTTTACACATTTTTTTGAGAAGAAATTTAATGCTAAGGACATTAAAATGGATTTTCATTTGGATTTCATGTAGTGGACTTAATAATATTGTCCAAAGTGTTAAACTGGAATGAAAATAAAATACCTTGTATGTCTATTAAAAAGAAAAAAAAACAATTAAAAACTGAAAGATGTGTATATATATATATATATATATATATGTGGTCCCCGGCCGGGCTGTGCCTCCTCCAGACCACGAGGGGGCGTCTGTCCTGGTTATATTGGGGACCACGGGTACAGGGCTTGGAAGCCCAGCCCTGTAGGGACCCATGGTCACCGCCAGGCGGCGCCCGATGCCGGTTTACCCGTGTGGTCTTTGGCGGGGATGGAGCCCGGCGGGGCGCTTGGAGGACCAGAGGAGGGCGTGTGCCTCCTCCAGACCGAGAGAGGGCGTCCGTCCTGGTTGTGTAGGAGGCCTCGGGTAGGGGGCTTGGAAGCCCAGCCCTGTAGGGACCCGTGGCCACCGCCAGGCGGCGCCCCAGTGCCTATTGATCCCGGGAGCCTGGCACTTCCGCCACACCAGGAAGTGCCGGGGGGAAGACAACAGGGGTTGCACGGACGGCTTCCGGGTGCACAGCCGGCACTTCCGCCACACAGGGGTTTGGCCAAGACCAAGTGCCAGGAAGCAGCTGGAGCTCATCCGGGTTCCCATAAAAGGGGCCGCCTCCCTCCAGTCGGTGGTGGATGTCGGGAGGTAGCAGGACTGAACTGGAGAGAGAGGACGGGAGGCGGCCAGGAAGGCACAAAGACTGTGGGCCCTGGACTTTGGGGAAATCGGTGCCAGGGGCACTGGGGTTTGTGAGTGTGCACTGGACTTTTATATTTGTATATAGTGTAAATAAACAGTGTGTTGGGTGCAAAAATGTTGTCCGTCTGTCTGTGCCGGGCCCAGCTTTCACAATATATTGTGAGGTTTTTAAACTCTTTCGGGACAAACCCCCAAATGGAACGACACGCCGAAAAACATCCCGAAGCACGATCACCACTTATCACTGCTTATCAGTTGCCGGGGCAACCGCAGGCTCACAGCACTGCAGCGGCTCACCACGGAAGCAGCTCCGAGCCAATTACGGCCACGCTATAAGTGCCTGTTGTTGATGGGTGACGCAAGAAACATCATAAATGCAGGGAAAAGTGTTACCTGGCCACGGCCCTGTTGACTGCTGTGTCTGTGTATAGGAGAGAGCGGTAGATCGGATACAATAAATAACCGCGCTGTTCCTGTTTCAGGCTGAATAAAGCTGGTTCCGCTAACGCAGCGGTTCTCAAACTTTTGTATTTCGCATCCCCCCTTTTCTACCTGGAATAATTCTGCGCCCCCGGCATAAGGTAAGATAGATGAGAATAACCCTCGATACAACTGACAAAGGTATGATACTCGTGCGGTGTCGTGGTATCCTATCATTTTTACTTCCATAAGATTTGCATGTGTTCAGCTAACTTCGATGAAATATTTGCAATTTATTTATTTATTTATTTTTTTAAAGTGCTTTAATAACTGTTAAAATGCCTTGTGTGGTTTTTGGTAGTAATTCTAATCCCAAAAACAAAGAATACATTATTTATTCTTATTTAATAATTTTTTTATGTAAAGAAACGATTAAATATGTTTTAATTTTTAAAGGAGGACACCGATGAAGTCAATCTGCGCGAGACGAATGTATTTTCGTCCGACAAATATACCGCTGTTAGTTGTATCATGAAGATAACCCAATACGCAGTAAATTATTGAACTCAATTTGTCAATATTGGCTACGCTGCCAATGTCGTGCAGTCCTGCGGCATTATCACCTGATCTACTGTTACCCGAATGTTCGTGACAGATACCGATACGTCTCAAACTTTCTGGATTGAAAATACGCGACTATAAAAGCAGCAGCAGTGGCGCTGCTCATCATAGAAACAAACTTCAAATAGAAAAGGAGCTCAGAGTGTCGTATCTCGAATATCAAACCAGACCTGGACAGGCCGTGTACTTTAAAGCAGGCACATAGTAGTCATTAGATCTGTGCCTTAGACATGTCTTATTTTAATTTTAGTTATAATGCATTCGTTGTGATTATATGCTTGCAAATTTAAATTTGAAATAAAAATGTAAAACATTAATTTTGATGTCTTGTTCATTTATTCGGCGCCCCGCCTGTACAGCTTCAGCGCCCCCCAGGGGGTTGAGCCCCACAGTTTGAGAACCGCTGTGCTAAAGTACTGAGACTCAGCCTCACGTTTTGAGGGGTAAGACAGGGACTCACATGTCACAATATATTCATTGCCTTTGCTATGAAACTCTTAAATAAGATGTGGTCCAACCAAAGAACTTCAGAAGTCACATACTTAGCTGATTAGGGTCCACCAGTGTACAGTCAAAGTGTCACATGATCTGTTACAAAAGGCCCACCCGACTCTACAACACCACAAAACAAGCAACGTGAAGACCAAGGGGCACTCCAGACAGGTCAGAGAAAAAAAGTTAAGGAGAAGTTGAGATCGGGGTTGGTTTCTAAAGAATATCCCATGGCGCACCATTAAATCTACTAGAACTAGGGTAGAAATCGACATCTTAAATAAAAAATGAAACTTATCGTCCAACTGGACAAAATTGATTAAACTTATTAATCAGTAATCAGACAGGTGAAAAGCATGTCCACCTGCATCATTTGTTACTCTTTAGGTAATGTTTGAACAGGGAGCAGCATTTATATACGACATAATCAGAATGGCTAAAAAACAAAGAGTGGAAGTCCGTTTTAATTTCTAGAGGGTGGGACTGGACCACATGTCTGCCTGAGGGGTTGCCAACCAGGATCTCAAACAGTTTTATCATGTGGGGGGTGTGGCAACACGCAGTATCTGATCTGACCTATTACTATTCCACATGTTAAAGATGTTTTAGGAATATGCATATCCAGAATTATCACCATTCCCTCCCACCCTAGTACCATACCTGTTACTCATGAGGGATGCCAGAACCATCAGACTGTCCTCCATCAAGGAGACCTTTTCGCTCGTGTCAGATCCTTTCAGAAGTAACTCCCCTCTCGTTTTAAACTGCGCGAAAGTAAACACGTGGGCGCTCCACTCGTTGATGACGCCCTTTAGCTTGGCCTCGATGTCTTTCTCCTTAACAGCACTGATGCAGATATCCTGAAAAACACACAAACATCCGCTAAGTCCTCAGCAGTTTCTGCTTTCCTAATGTTAGAGGGGAGTCAAGCTAAAGTTAGAAAATGGGATCGATCAGAAAATGGAACAAACCTTCACAAAACTGATGCTGTCGTTTCTCAATATCATCTCCACCCTTCTCAATGCTTTGTCTTGTTTGTGTTTTCATTTGAATCTTAATTTATAATTAAAATTTTTAATTTTAAATTTAATTTAAATTATACATTTTAAATTTAATTAAAATTTTAATTCTAATTTTAATTCAAGCTTTAATTTTTAATTTTTTTTATTTGCACTTCATGATGTTACACTGTGGACCCTGAGCTTCGCAATTTCGTCTATCTGTGTACAGTGGAACCTCGGGCCACGAACGTCTTGGACCTCGTACAAATCGGTTTCCATCCATCCATCCATCCTCTTCCGCTTATCCGAGGTTGGGTCGCGGGGCAGCAGCAAGCAGAGGCCCAGACTTCCCTCTCCCCGGCCACTTCTTCCAGCTCTTCCGGGAGAATCCCAAGGCATTCCCAGGCCAGCCGGGAGACCTAGTCCCTCCAGCGTGTCCTGGGTCTTCCCCGGGGCCTCTTCCCGGTTGGGCGTGCCGGAACACCTCACCAGGGAGGCGTCCAGGAGGCATCCTGATCAGATGCCCGAGCCACCTCATCTGACTCCTCTCGATGCGGAGGAGCAGCGGCTCTACTCTGAGCCCCTCCCGGATGACTGAGCTTCTCACCCTATCCAAATCGGGTTACGACCAAAAAGTTTGCCAAACTTTTGTATCTGTTAACAACCACACACTCAGGTGACGAAGAAGCCAGTTTCCCTTCCGGTTCATACGCGCCGATGATATCCGCACGTGTTCAGTCTCTTCCTGTGCATTCTCTGTGCATCGCGAGAGAGAGAGAGCGCGAGAGAGAGAGAGAGAGAGAGAGAGAGAGAGAGAGAGAGAGAGAGTGAGAGAGAGCAAGAGAGAGAGAGAGAGAGAGAGAGAGAGAGAGAGAGCAAGAGTGAGAGAGAGAGAGAGAGAGAGCGAGAGCACGAGAAGACAGTTAAAGAATGCGCGGGCTTGTTTTAAAGAGACTGCAGTTAGAGATTTTCTCAGCGTTAGTTTTTACATTTAGTTTAGAGAGAGAGAGAGAGAACGGATTAATTGTATTTACATATAATCCTATGGGTGAAATTACTTCAGGTCATGACCAAATCGGGTTGCGGCCAAAGGAGGATGTGCCAATACCTCAAACTTCAGTTTCTCCAGACAAGCCTTGGTGTTCTTAGCAGTGTGTAGGCAGCAAAAGGACCCCTTGAGACAGCAGTCCTCACTGCTTGGATCGAACAGCAGAATTCACGTTGGTCTCCAGCAAGTCACAGTAACTTGCACTAGTGACTGTAATACCCCTCGGCATGTAACGTTCGATAATAACTCGGGGAGACAAGTGGTGGCGAGGACGAGACAAAACCTTTGATTCCGCTGGCACTTCCAGGCAGGTGGCGCAAGTGCATTGAGACATGACATGAGTAGTTTTGTGAAGGTTCATTCCATCTTCTAATAAATCCCACTTTCTAACTTTAGCTTGACTCCCCCTCGTAATTGGACCAATTTAATGAACTTGTATTTCAAATAAGGACACCTAACGAGAATGAATTCCTAAAATCCTGTTTTCGCTTTGTCATTCTGAAGTATTCAGTGAAAAAATGAATTTCAATAATTTTAGCATAAGGCTGCAACCTAACAAAATGTGAAAGGAATGATAGGCTCTCAAGACTTTCTGAATGCATGGTGTGCACACACACAGACACACAACTGCACAACTTGCTCATCCATTGTCACACACATGCAGATGGGAGATGTTTTACAGGCTCAAATAATGTCGTTTCTCAGCCAAACCAGGGGTTGGCGCTGTCATCTGAAGATTTCTCCCTTTGTCCCTCTGTAGACCAGCTGAAGAACCCTCCCAAGTAAGGTCGCTTCCGGGTTACAAACCCTGCTTCCTGATGACTTCATATCCGCCTCCCAGAACCCCCCTCCTGATGACCTCACTTCTGGCTCCAATCTATGATACCCCACCTCTTCCTGTCTACTCCATTTAAATAGAACAGCCATCACAGTGTTGGACTTCTATCTGTAAAGACACAGATGATCTCCGCACGTTGATTTTTTTTTGCATATATCTCAGTATACGGGGTGGCCATCCGCAAACCTTTTTTTTTGCCTACAGTCTTCTTTATTACACCATCCATCTTATCATCCATCACTTTCATCTCTTTTGTCCAATCAAGTAGCGTTGGACAAAAGGCGCGAACAGACCCTGGATGGTGTTTCGGTTCATCGCAGAACAAACTCACGCCAAAAAACCACATGGAGACAATTTAGATCCACCAATTAGCCTAAGAGGCTCATATTTGGAATGTGGAGAAGAAACTGGACGAAATACACAAAACCTGCATGGACCATCCATCCATCAATCAATCAATCCATTCATTCATAAAGCTGTCCATCGTCTTTGCCCATTTCTTCCAGTTCAGGGATGTGAGATCAGAGTCTACCTCAGCAAAATCAACCCAACCCTCAATGGGGCATCTCTCCATTGTACTTACAGACCCCAACTCAATGTGGGATTCATCAGTTAACCTAACAGGCACATCCTACACCCATGGGTTGAAATCTGCGTAAATCCTACATGGACAGATAGAGGACACCAACTGGGAGGGAGCTAAGACGCTTGTTAAATGTGCGTCCCTAGAGCTGGGAGACCCTCATGCTGGCCACCATGCCACTCCACCACTCTAAAAATAATCCATAATTTTAAACCAGTGGCGTCCTTGCTTTGCCGGCTCATTTTTATTAAGCAGCCCTCCAAATGGAAGACAAATTTTTCTCTCAGGCCAACCTTTCCTCTGTTTTAAAATGTATTTCATGTCGTTTTCCTTCACCATCTATACTAATAAAAGGCAAAGCCCTCACTGACTCACTCACTCATCACTAATTCTCCAACTTCCCGTGTAGGTAGAAGGCTGACCCCATCTTAATGAAATTTGGTAGGTGGCTTCCCTGCGCTAACCAAAACCGATGTACGTACTTATTTCGGTGGTATGATGCCATTGTCGGCCGCCATATTGAATTTTCCAAACCTTACAAAAGTTAGGCAGGTTTCATTTCAAAATTCTACGCATAACGGTCATAACGGTCGACAACGTCCGCCATGTTAAACTTTCTTATTCATGGCCCCATCTTCACGAAATTTGGTAGGTGGCTTCCCTGCACTAACCCAAACCAATGTACATACTTACTTCAGTGGTATGACGCCACTGTCGGCCGCCATATTAAACTTTCCAACGTCACTAATTCTCCAACTTCCCATGTAGGTAGAAGGCTGAAATTTGGCATGCTCATTCCTTACAGCTTACTTACAAAAGTTTCATTTCGAAATTCTACGCATAACGGTCATAACGGTCGACAACGTCCGCCATGTTGAACTTTCTTATTTATGGCCCCCATCTTCACCACTCTAAAAATAATCCATAATTTTAAACCACTGACGTCCTTGCTGTGCCGGCTCATTTTTATTAAGCAGCCCTCCGACTGGAAGACAAATTTTTCTCTCAGGCCAACCTTTCCTCTGTTTTTAAATTTATTTCACTTCGTTTTCCTTCACTATCTCTAATAAAAATGAATTACTTCCCATTTCTTATTTTCCAGGTTTTCCTCCAGAGAGCCAAGACGTCAATTTTGAAGAATTTTCCTTTTTCCAATTTGCTTTTCTCTTGCAGATCCCCATGTGGCAGGAGTTTGTTAAGGGATTTTGTTTCTGCTAAAAGGAAGTCCCCAGAAAATGCTGTTGTTCTGAACTGTACTTCTGGCTGCCCACCTTCTTGGCAACACACTGAATAGGCATCACATATTGGTGACTTCATAAATGACAGTAATGGCACAGACAGTCAAGATGGCAATTTAGGAAACTTCTTCAGGGCCTGGATGAGTGTCATAATGTGACGTATTCTATGTGGCCGTGCAAGAAAGAGTGCCACCATGTACATGACTTGGGACCCCTACTCTCTCTTCTGTTTCTTTTTCCGGTTTCTTTGTGGTGGTAGCCTGCGCCACCTCCACCTACTCAAAGCTTCATGATGCTCCAACAATGATTGATGGATGGATTAAAAGGCAGAAGTCTACGTGACCATCATCATCAAATCCTTCCGTGAGAACCCTAAATCCGAAGAGGACTGTTTCATTTATGTTAGGTGGAATGTCCAGAGGGGACTGGGTGGTCTCATGGTCTGGAATCCCTACAGATTTTATTTTTTTTCTCCAGCCGTCTGGAGTTTTTTTGTTTTTTCTGTCCCCCCTGGCCATTGGACCTTACTCTTATTCGATGTTAATTAATGTTGATTTATTTTGTTTTCTTATTGAGTCTTTTATTTTTCTATTCTTTATTATGTAAAGCACTTTGAGCTACTGTTTGTATGAAAATGTGCTATAGAAATAAATGTTGTTGTTGTTGTTGGGAAGGGCTCCACACTCCTGGCAAGGGGTTGTTATGAGTCAGCATTTAGTAAAAAATACAATTTTATTTATTGTTCAATTAGGGCGGCACGGTGGTGCAGTGGGTAGCGCTGCTACCTCGCAGTTAGGAGACCCAGGTTCGCTTCCCATGTCTTCCCTGTGTGGAGATTGAATGTTCTCCCTGTGTCTGCGTGGGTTTCCTAATTAATAACAGCAAGCAGAGTTTATTTAAGCATTACTGTCTACATGCATACTTAAAATACCACGGCTACATTCTGGCAGGACATGTTTGCATTTCCACTTACACTGTAATGTTAACTTACTTTAGTTATTTGTTTAGATATGCTGTCGGAAAGTGAATGTTTTGTGGCCTTCTCCATACATCTACTGGTGTTGTTAGGCAGATTTGTTTCAGTATTGAAATCTGCACCTCCTGTGGCTCTTCATTAGCAGCTTTATTAACCCTTGTATGCTTTGGACTTTGAACAAACAATATTACATACATGGGGTCTTTGTAGACCCAACATATATTTATATTTAAATTAAGCCACAGATTAACTGTCCAAACATTTATTGGAGCAACTTATTTGAACATTTTACTCATTTTTAATACTTATTTACTTTTAAGGGTGGCACGGTGATGCAGTGAGTAGCGCTGCTGCCTCGTAGTAAGGAGACCTGGGTTTGCATCCCGGGTCCTCCCTGCGTGGAATTTGCGTGTTCTCCCCGTGTCTGCGTGGGTCTCCTCCTACAGTCCAAAGACATGGAGATTAGGTGGATTGGCGATTCTAAATTGTCCCTAGTGTGTGCCTAGTGTGTGTGTGTGTGCCCTCTGTGGTGGGCTGGCGCTCTGCCCGGGGTTTGTTTCCTGCCTTGCGCCACCTGTGCTGGCTGGGATTGGCTCCAGCAGACACCCGTGACCCTGTAGTTAGGATATAGTGGGTTGGATAATGGATGGATGGATGGATTATTGTTCAATTCTTTCTTTTTTTTTTTTTTTTGCTTATTTATCATAACACACACATTAATCTTGGAACAAGCTGCTATGATGCCACCAGTAGTTGAGGGGTGTGGCCTGCATGCATGTGTATGATGTCATGAGGACCTTGTTATATCTCAACCAGGGTTCCTATCCTCATTTTATGTATTAACTTTATTCACTTTTGGGCCATCGTTATACAGTATATAATACACTACCTTGGCTGTCCGTTTTTCTCTCCAGGATTTTAAATCACCTGCAGCTCGCAAACCGTTTGACTTATTGACCTGAAATTTGGTATACATACACTACGTGATGTCTACTGTCCTCTTTCGGGGTGATGATTGACCTCCAAGGTTATTCCATTTTTTAGTTTTATTTTATTTTATTGTAGAATCAATTCTAGGCAGCGGCCGTGTGGCGCATACGTAGGAGCGCCGTTCTCATCCCTATCACCTAAGCCGTCACTTCCTCTACCTCTTCAAGTCTTGAATCATTCTTGAGGCTTATTGAAGACTTAAGCGCCAGCTTAAGTGAAAAATTAAGAAAACGTACTAAGTAATTGCAACACAAAAACGGACTCATTTTTAACACGAAAAGATGCCGATGAAAGAAGAGAAGAAGCGGGCAAATAGGGTGGAGAAAAGAAGAGCTGCTCAGGAAGCAGTAAATGCATCAACCTCTGAGCAAACGAATGATACACGTACAGACAAAACTAGGAATGCTCAAGTCAAGTGTATTCACTGTGCACGTTTTCGTACAGTGCGCCGTTACTGCTGTTTAATATTAATGTACTTTTATGAGCTTTGTTCTCTCCACCTATGCTGTTTTACATGTGCTTTAAGGGTGGTTACCCCACGGGGCAGGGCAAAGTCCCAATCACTGTCCAGAGCTGCCCTCTGTCCTATAAATCCTGGCGGTCTACAGTTGGTGAGCTCTAGTGTTTTGCTGCGCCTTGTGCTTCCATGATTTACTGGATTTTTTAACGTCTTGCTCTGTTTTTGACTTTATAAATGGATTCTGTTTGTGTTTACTTTGGATTGCCTTATTGTTGGAGGCAACTCCTTCATGCCTTTTGTGCTCTTTGGAGCTTTCACAGTATGGCAATGCATTGTTCGTGAAAAGATAAATCTTTTCATTTTATAAATATTCTGTGTTTGGTCCTGGACTTTTGGGACTCCTAGGAATGGTCTAGGAGCCATCTTTAAAGGAGCAGGCTGTGTCCACAAATAGCGTTTTTGCTTTGTCTTCAATAAAAGAAAAACTGCAACATATAAAAAACATTTGTTTCACTTTATCACTTCATCCTGATTTGAGATATCAATTTGTTTAAAGTTACGTGTATTTTATTTTTTTTTTTTTTGTAAATTGAATATGTGATTCTGTAATTATGTACTGTCCATTTAAATGTATTTATGTTCCTTGTAGGTGGAGTCACAGGAGGCAGGGCCACCCTGACATCATCTCTCCTAAGCCCTCCATCAGGCAATGTGAATTGGATGAGAAGGCTCAGGAGTTGGGAATCATTCATTTGTTGGCGTTTTCTATAAGCATTGCCATTTCTTATTTATTACTATTTCTCCCTATTAATGTTGATCGGCAAAATTTGCCAAAGCATTTTTGCAGCGAATATGCTTCTTTTGCTGCTGGCACCCATTAATGTTGTTGTCATAATTAAATGGAGTACCCAGATTTCCCAGCCCATATTTCATCCACAATGAGGCTATGGCTTTGCGCTGGAATCTGGAAGGTTACTGGTTCAAATCCCGTTACTGCTACAGGGGATCCTACTATGTTGGGCCTTTAACCTGAGAAATTGTTCCAGAGGCAAAGAACAATGGCTGACCCTACGCTCTAACCCACAAAAGTCACGTGAAAAGACAATTGCCCCTCTGGGATTAACAAAGTATATCAAATCAAAAATGACTTTAGATGAAACCGGGTATTTAATGAAGTTACCTCAATGTCCTCCTTATACTTTAACAGGGGTGCCTCCATGATGTTCCTTAGGGCAAAGTGTTCAGACTCCACATCAAAGACATAGCCGGTGAATTGGGAAATTCGTTCCCAGTGCCTTGCCATCATCGCCTGTAGGGAAATAAAAAAAAAAAGATTATTATATATAATAATATATCTATATTGTGGTAGCCGACCCTGGACACAAACAGGCGGACATGTTTGAGTCACCCACAACACGTTTATTATACATACTATTATTTACACAAGTGCACCACAACGCCAAAGTCCCCCAAAAGTCTAGGCCTCACAATAATGCCTCTTTCTCTTCAGGCCGCCTTCCTTGCCTTTCCACCCGAGCTCCGTCCTTCTCCACTCTCGACTCAAGCCAACGAACGGAGGGAGACGGCCCCTTTTATAATCACCCGGACGTACTCCAGGTGCCTCCCGACAATCTTCCACGGGCACTCTCCAGTGTGGCGGAAGTGCCGGCTGCACACCCAGAAGCACTCCTAGTTTCCCTGATCCTTTCCCCCCAGCACTTCCAGGTGTGGCGGAAGTGCTGAGGTCCAGGGCTCCCAAAACATTGGGGTGCCCCCTGGCGTTGACCATGGGCCCCTACAGGGTTGAGCTTCAAAGCTCTGCATCCATGGTCCCCATAGCCACCAGCTACACAGCTACCTGTGTCAAAATATATATATTTTATATATATATATATATATATATATATAAACACAGCAAAAAAAGAAACGTCCTCTGACTTTCAACTGTTTTTTCTTTCAGTAAACTTAATGTGTAAATATTTGTATGAACACTAAAAGAGTCAACACCATAAGACATAAACTAAAAATGTTTCACAATGTGTCCCTGAATGAAGGGAGGCTCAAAATCAAAAGTACCAGTCAGTATGTGGTGTGGCCACCAGCTGCTTGAAGTACTGAAGTGCATCTCCTCCCCGTGGACTGGACCAGATTTGTCAGTTCTTGCTGTGAGATGTTACCCCACTCTTCCACCAAGGCACCTGCAAGTTCCTGGACATTTCTGGGGGGAATGGCCCTAGCCCTCACCCTGCGATCCAACAGGTCCCAGACATGCTCAATGGGATTGAGATCCGGGCTCTTCCACTGCGAGGATGATCAGCTGTCCTTCCTGTCTCCCTGTGGCGCTGTCTTAGGTGTCTCACAGTGCGGACATGGCAATTTATTGGCCTAGCCACATCAGCAGTCCTCATGCCTCCCTGCAGCCTGCCTAATGCACGTTCACACAGATGAGCAGGGACCCCGGGCATCTTTCTTTGGGTGTTTTTCACAGTCGGTAGACAAGTCTCTTTAGTGTCCTGCGTTTTTAGAACTGTGATCTTAAATGCCTACTTTCTGTAAGCTGTTAAGGTCTTAACGACCATTCCACAGGTGCATGTTAATTAATTGATTATGGTTAATTGAACATGCATGGAAAACATTGTTTAAACCCTTTACCATGAAGATCTGGAAAGTTATTTGGATTTTTAAAACATTATTGTTGAAATACACAGTCCTGAAAAAGGGACGTTTCTTTTTTTGCTGAGTATATATATATACACATATACATCCACATATATATACATATACATATCTACATATATACATATACACACATACATACATACATACTAATCTATAATAATAAAAGGCAAAGCCCTCACTGACTGACTGACTGACTCACTCATCACTAATTCTCCAACTTCCCGTGTAGGTAGAAGGCTGAAATTTGGCAGGCTCATTCCTTACAGCTTACTTACTAAAGTTAAGCAGGTTTCATTTCAAAATTCTACACGAAACGGTCATAACGGTCAACAACGTCCGCCATATTGAACTTTCTTATTCATGGCCCCATCTTCACGAAATTTGGTAGGCGGCTTCCCTGCGCTAACCGAAAGCAATGTACATACTTATTTCGGTGGTATGACGCCACTGTCAGCCGCCATATTGAACTTTCCAACGTCACTAATTCTCCAACTTCCCGTGCAGGAAGAAGGCTGAAATTTGGTAGGCTCATTCCTTACAGCTTACTTACAAAAGTTAAGCAGGTTTCGAAATTCTACGCGTAATGGTCATAACGGTCAACAACGTCCGCCATGTTGAACTTTCTTATTTATGGCCCCATCTTCTCGAAATTTGGTAGGTGGCTTCCCTGAACTAAACAAAACCAATGTACGTACTTATTACGGTCGGCCGCCATATTGAACTTTTCAACAGTCTTTTTTACTTATGGGCCCATCTTTAAGAAATTTGGTACACGGGTTCCCAACGCTAACTGAATCCTACTTACGTACATATATACGTCCATAGTCTGCAGCTCGGTCACCGTCCCCCATTCCAACGCCTCCCACATTGTTGGCTGCCTGTCTATATAAGGCCGTCCGTCGCTCCGGTCTCTACATTCCCTTCCTTTCTTCGCCACGGGATTCACGTCTCCCTGCTGATAACTACAACCTTTTTATTTAGTCCACGGCTTCTCCGCTGTTTTATTGTTCGTTTATTACGATTATAGTTATTGTGTAGGTATTTTAGACTTACTTTATATTGTTCAGATACCCATTTCCTTTATCATTCCAACCCCCATTAACATGTCTATCGAGGTGATCACCATCGATCAAAGAACTGTCACTTACCGAGTGGTTTCCTGCCCGGAGATACCACCTGCCTTTTCCATTCTCTTTGTTACGTATTGCACGGCCATATCAGGCTCACTCTTGATATCCATTGTGTCTTATGTATTGAATGACTGGACAGGTTCAAGGTGTGGACTGATGACAGTACAGGAGATAATTAGACTACACAGGAGCACTAGAAGAGTGAAATGCTTAAGCCCTTCACCTATGGATCTGCATGTGAATTGATGGCTGCCGCTGAATTGTTTGGTTGTTGCTTTCAAGTGTACTGAAATATTTTACACCTTTCGACAACCGCCAATGCCTCTTAAACATCTTACATTCACAGGTGACAATTTCAGTAGTGGACACTTTGATGTTTATGAATGTTTAAACTCTCAAAAGCTGGATGTGAAGTTATCAATGAAATCGGTTGTGTACTTACAACGCTTGACAGATGCCGAATGTCACTTCAACACAACAAATCCTGCAAATACTGTCGTCATTGAAACAAACCATGAAACTCAAACCGATTATGACAGCAGCAATCCAAGCTGTGAGATTTGAGACAAGATTACTGTTCACATGGCCGACTGTATGTTACATGATCAAGAGTAAGCTCAGCGCACAGCTTGGTCATATTACAACCGGAGGGCCGAACTGACAACGTGGTATTCAAAGAGATCCTTAACAGATAATTATTGGCATATTTTCCCTCAGTTTAAAAAGGTTAAATTTTCTTCTTAATAAAAATTTTAATGCAGTACTTCGCCGCTGTGAAGCGCGGGTATGTTGCTAGTATATATATATATGCGAGCAACTGTTGCTGGGGGTGCCAGAATCCATCAAGGAAGAAAAATCAAAAACATTATTTGTACAAAATCTTAATTTATTTATCAATTCCTAAATAATTAAATGGGCAGGCTATTTCGTATCAGTGCAATACGCTGCTTGTTAAAACGGATGACTCCCGCTCTTACGTGCAAGTCTGCGTTGATATTATGAACTATCATATTTGTTCAAGATCTATTTAAATTTTAAATAGAAGGAATTTTTATTTAGTCGACAGAAATATCTTTGGTAGGAATGTAAGTTAAATGTAGGCATCATTGCATAAATTTTTCTTCACCATACAAATGTAAGGAGTAAATTCGCCTTACATTCCAACCAAAGATATTTGTGTCGACTAAATAGAATTTGAAAAGATATATTTTTTCGAATGTGATCGCGCAATTCAGATCGAGTTGACGCGCACTACATCGAGTCCGCGTGCTATTGTGGTTTTGCCTGCGTGCCTCAATAAGTTACCCTCCCCTCGCTCTTACTTTTTTACCGTTCATCTAATGAATACACTGAGTATGGCTTTACCAAAACAGTTATTGATGGAGAATAAAGTATCCATTATTCATAAAGCTTCAATTGGTGATCTGTCTTTCTGCGTTAACCGCATATTTTTTCATACGTCTCAAACCAAGAGGATGCGAAGTTAAAATGAATCGTTAAGCGCGCGTACATACTCAGTGAATCGAACCTCGGACGTCGGTGTCATTGCGCCACGACGTGTGGTTTGTCTATTTCAGAGTATGTAGATCGGGGTATATATATATACATATATATATATATATATATATATATCCGCGCTTTGCAGCTGAGAAGTAGTGTGTTAAAGAAGTTATGAAAAAGAAAAGGGAACATTTTAAAAATAACGTAACAGGATTATCAATATACAGTATTTGTTTTGTGAGTGTTATGAGTGTTGCTGTCATTAAGGATTTGATTCTCATTATTTCTTTCAATCAGGTTCGTATTTGTAGGATGTGTTGTGTTCAAGTTACATTCCGTGTTTGTCAATCGTTGTAAAGATGACAGGTTTCATTCATTGATTCGTTTCTTACTGCATCAATAAACAGCTCGTCTTCCTCTTTATCTGAGACCTGACACACTGCATGCACAGGTTTTTTTTACACTGTCTTCCTTTAGCGGGACATTCACTTTTTCCACCGTGTGCTTTGTTTCTGCAGTAGCTGCACTTACGAATATGCTTGTATGTATCAGACGCTTCATATTTTTTTGCTGCCTTTTCAATTGTGTAATTCGGTTTTTGTTCAGCACTCTTTGGAACTGTTGCTTTTTTTCTTTGCACTGCGTCAGTTCAGAGCCACTCGGTGTACATGCATCGGTTTCCCGGCTGTGCTGGTGCCATGTCGTGCTATGTCCACGGCTGTATTTAATGTTAGCTAAGACCCGGCACTTAAAAGTTTCTCTCACAGTTTCGATGAGTTTGTGCCAAAGACCACCCTGACCATCTCATCTTCCTCTGTATAAGCACAGTCCTTCACCTGTGAATATTTAGCGGCAGTGTTTCTATTGGATTGCTGCTGACGGACGGCCTTATATGGGCAGGCACTAAATTACATGGTCCGCCTCCCACGGCCATCGAGCAGAAGTCTATTATAGTATATGGATGAAAAAATAGGTTCCAGTTATGACCGTTACGTGTAGAATTTCGAAATGAAACCTACTTAACTTTTGGAATAAGCCTGCCAAATTTCAGCTTTCTACCTGCACGGGAAGTTGGAGAATTAGTGACGAGTGAGTGATGAGTGAGGGCTTTACCTTTTATTAGCATAGATTAGGCCATCCAATTAAGATAAATTTTATGTTGTTGGTTGTAAAGATCTGGATGGATATTTTGTTCTTTATTTTATTTTATTTTTTTTAATTCTATTTTTCAGTTTTATTTTTCAAGACTTGGTGAATTATTTTTTTTTGTTTTATAACTTGGCCTACCCTTTTTGGTTTTGTTAATATTGCCAGTATTGAGAAGTGCTATTGTTGGGTTCGAATATATTTGATATAGGCCATCCCATTAAGGTAAATGTCATGTTTTAAGTTGTTATAATCTGATGAGGAATATTTTATTTCATTTTTTGCTGTTTTATTTTTTGGTTTTCCTCCTGAGGGATTGCCACCTTATCGTGGTCAGGGGGGTTTGCGTGCCTCAGTGACCCTAAGAGCTACGCCAGCAGAAGCTTAGCCCTCAGGTGGGACACCCAAGTTGGACAGGTCTTAGGGTAGAGGCCTGACAAAGTGCAATCCAATTACATGACTAAAACAGTTATCCAGAGCACCCCCACCCCTTTCCCGCCTCCGTCGCCACCATGTGTCCCCTTCACATTTCTGTCTGCCTCCCTTAAATATGCCTTTCTAGAACCGGCCCAGGTCAAAACCACCACCCCTGCTACTTCATGAGACGTTGGATTGGTTGAGAAATGGGACACCGAGTGAGCCGTCTAATTGTTCCCATCCACTTTTAAATAAAATTCACTCATGGTTGCCTCCAGATGTATATAATGTTGGTGTGAATGGAACTCGTCTAAAACCCAGAACACTTCAAAGCACAAGGTGTCCACATTCACTTCCACCAGACCAATTTGGAATGACCAGGCACGTAAACTACATACTTTCTTGGAGGCCACCAGAGCTTCTACTGGGGAATGCGGACTTTCCTCAAAATGTTATTACAGCTGCCCACAGTTACCAAAAACTGGTACAAATCCAGAAAGGTTATCTCAATGGAATGTCAGAATTGTTAAAATAGAACTTGAAATGGTCACCTTGTTTGCCATCATTTCCAGGAGAGGACAGGTCTCACTGAAATCATCGATCGTCTTTTTAAGGTCGTTAAATGCTTGCCATTCCTTCAGTGCCTTGGGAAGTTTGCGTATTCTTAAAATATAACAAAAAAGAGAACAAGAATTGGTATAAAGGATATTTTTCATTACATTCGTAAGTGTCATGAATACTTTCGACTAAGGTAAACTTCAGATGATATTCAAAATATGAAACATTTGTGTAAGAAATCCATTTTTTTTAAATGACTGAAACATCAAGGTGAGCCAAAGGCTATTAAAGGAGTGTTGGAACTAAGGCAAGGATCAACTCTGGTTGGGGTGGCCATTCATCACCGTCCTCACTCACACATATAGATAGATAGATAGATAGATAGATAGATAGATAGATAGATAGATAGATAGATAGATAGATAGATAGATAGATAGATAGATAGATAGATAGATAGATAGATAGATAGATAGATACTTTATTAATCCCAAGGGGAAATTCACAAAATTCACTAACCCTAATTTAGCTAATTGACGTCCATCCATCCATCGATCCAACCCGCTATAACCCAACTACAGGGTCACGCGGGTCTGCTTGAGCCCCAGCCAACACAGGGCGCAAGGTAGGGCACACACACACCCACACACACTAAGGACAATTTAGGACCTCCAATGCACCTAACCTGCATGTCTTTGGACTATGGGAGGAAACCCATGCAGACATGGGGAGGACGTGCAAACTCCACAGACCTGGGAAGCGAACCCAGGTCTCCTAACTGTGATGCAGCAGCGCTACCCACTGTGCCACCGTTCCACCCACTAATTGACATTTATCTGTCAAAACTAATTGGTGTGTTTGTGCGATATGGAAGCAAACCAGAATCCCTGTGGGAGACTCAAAGAGGGAATGTATCATTTCAACACAAGGACTGGGCTGGGAATGAAACCAGGACCCTGGAGCCATGATGCTGCAGTGATAACCGCTGTGCTCCCAGCATAACAATTGCAAAATTAAAAATCTAGAAAACCAAGGTAAGCCTCCATGACCGCAACACTCTGTCGTAGCTCCAACCGTGTCCTTACTTACCGATTTTGAAAATCTGTAAGTTCATTGTTGATTTTGTCAATTTCCAGATCACTCCACAGTATGTCGTAGTATCCATTAACACTTTCGATAACTGAATTGTAAAGGCTGTAAAGTTTCTGCAGCAGGGCGAGCTCCCGCTTAATCCGCTGGAGGTCTGAGTATTCTACAAACAGAAAAGAAACAGCCTTAAAAGTGACGTGCTGTATATACTGAAATTGTTTAGGCATGCAATGTGGTTTTATTTACACTACCTGTCCAATCACAAAGCACAACATCCATTATCCATTCAGTTCTGTCTAATTTTGGTTTCATTCTAACTTTTCATTTTATTTTATCATCTCGTAAGTGACGTCATCAATGTATCCTTTTGGAATTTTAGTCTGCGCTCTTCTGGGTGCTTTTCTCATATTTTCAGCCATGGTGTTGTAGACAATGATGCACTACCCCAGTTATAAAAACGGGCTGACATAAAGAAATTAGGGATGGTAAAAGAGAGGCATAAAAGAAACAAAGAGAGGCTTGGAGGGCGAAAGAAAGAGGATGAGCCAGCCAGCTGAAAAAGAGAGAGGTCAGCGCGGTCAGGGGTCCCATGTGGTGTGAAGGATCGGCGCTTGAGGGAGACAGATCTCCAAATCTTTCTGTTTATCTCATTGCTTCTCTATGAGCTGACATCAGTTGGTCATCTCCTTGGCATTAAACCATACCGCACCTCTCCTATGGTGGTCTCTTCTTTGAGTCTTCTCTCTATAATCCTTTCTCCAATTTTCATTGTGTGTGACACCAGCTTCATGTAGTTTCCACAATCCTGAATGTCGCCCTTCTCCTTATAAATGTACAACCCCACTGTTCCTCCACTCCTCTTGTATTCTATCCTATTCATAGATCTTCTGCATTCGATCCCAGAACACATCTACTCCCTGTTCTCCTAAACTCTTCCATACCTCTTCATCCAGTCCTGTTGCCTTTCCATTTTTCATTCTTTTCAGGGCCTCCTTTACTTCCTCGCTTCCTAATCTGGCTATTAGCCCTTCATACCCTTGGATTTCTTCATTTAACAGCTTTTCAAAGTATCTGTTCCATCTGTTCTTACTCCTGTCATATTCATGTTTCATCATTTCAAGTCAAGTTGGGGAGCATGCACTGTTACAGTCCTGGTTGGCAACCCCCCAGGCAGACACGCGGTCCTACCCTCCAGAAATGACCCTGTATCTGCCGCAGGCAGGTGTTACGTGGGCGACCCCTTGGCCTGGTCCAGCCACTCGGGTAACTGACAATGAGGATCTTATGAGCTGGATCACCCTCGGGGAAACGCGCCACGTGGCCGTAGTGCCATAACTGATGCTCCCTCACAATGCAGGTCATGTGCCTCATTCGGGACTCCATGAGCAACACAAAGTCAAACCAGCGCTACCCAAGGATTTTCCGGAGTGACACACATGAAGGAGTCCAGTCTTCGTCTCAGGTCACTGGATAGCGTCCATGTCTCACAAACAGGAAGCACCAGGACTCTAAAGACTTGGACTTTCGTCTCTTTGCAAAGATATCAGGAGCGCCACACACCCCTTTCCAGCGACCTCATGACCCACCAGTGCTCTCCCAATCCGTCTACTGACTTCACAGAAAGAGTCACAAGAGACAAGAATGTCACTGCCGAGGTAAGTAAACCTCTCGACGAGGTCGACACTCTCTCCGCAGACACACACGCTGCTGATGGCCATGCTTAAGAGGTCATTAAAGGCCTGACTACTGGTTTTTATTCAGGACCCTCACAAGCCCAGACACTCAGAGGAGGACTACGCTTGTCGGGAGGAGTGGTGGTGCAAAGAGGAAGAATGTTTGCGTTGTGGTGGTCTGTTTTTGGACTGTGTTGTGCCTGTTGGACATGGGGAAGACGTGCTCCACAGGTGAAGAAAAATACAAGTTCTTTGGTTTTATATGTGCATCCGGTGTGAGTCTGTGTCGGGTCAGATGCCAGCATAGCGTCTTTTGTTACAATATACACTCACCTAAAGGATTATTAGGACCACCATACTAATACGGTGTTTGACCCCCTTTCGCCTTCAGAACTGCCTTAATTCTACGTGGCATTGATTCAACAAGGTGCTGAAAGCATTCTTTAGAAATGTTGGCCCATATTGATAGGATAGCATCTTGCAGTTGATGGAGATTTGTGGGATGCACATCCAGGGCACGAAGCTCCCGTTCCACCACATCCCAAAGATGCTCTATTGGGTTGAGATCTGGTGACTGTGGGGGCCATTTTAGTACAGTGAACTCATTGTCACGTTCAAGAAACCAATTTGAAATGATTCAAGCTTTGTGACATGGTAGCCATCAGAGGATGGGTACATGGTGGTCATGAAGGGATGGACATGGTCAGAAACAATGCTCAGGTAGCCCGTGGCATTTAAACGATGCCCAATTGGCACTAAGGGGCCTAAAGTGTGCCAAGAAAACATCCCCCACACCATTACACCACCACCACCAGCCTGCACAGTGGTAACAAGGCATGATGGATCCATGTTCTCATTCTGTTTACGCCAAATTCTGACTCGACCATTTGAATGTCTCAACAGAAATCGAGACTCATCAGACCAGGCAACATTTTTCCAGTCTTCAACTGTCCAATTTTGGTGAGCTTGTGCAAATTGTAGCCTCTTTTTCCTATTTGTAGTGGAGATGAGTGGTACCCGGTGGGGTCTTCTGCTGTTGTAGCCCATCCGCCTCAAGGTTGTGCGTGTTGTGGCTTCACAAATGCTTTGCTGCATACCTCGGTTGTAACGAGTGGTTATTTCAGTCAAAGTTGCTCTTCTATCAGCTTGAATCAGTCGGCCCATTCATTCTCCTCTGACCTCTAGCATCAACAAGGCATTTTCGCCCACAGGACTGCCGCATCCTGGATGTTTTTCCCTTTTCACACCATTCTTTGTAAACCCTAGAAATGGTTGTGCGTAAAAATCCCAGTAACTGAGCAGATTGTGAAATACTCAGACCGGCCCGTCTGGCACCAACAACCATGCCACGCTCCAAATTGCTTAAATGTCCTTTCTTTCCCATTCTGACATTCAGTTTGGAGTTCAGGAGATTGTCTTGACCAGGACCACAGCCCTAAATGCATTGAAGCAACTGCCATGTGATTGGTTGAGTAGATAATTGCATTAATGAGAAATTGAACAGGTGTTCCTAATAATCCTTTAGGTGAGTGTATATACACAGGGTGGCCCACCTTCACCAAGACGACTCCCGTCTCGTCTGTCACTGGATAGGCGGCTGCGGTCATGTCGCCTGCCTTGTTTCCTTGCTGTCTGACCCCTGGACACCACTTTTGTGGTGGCAGTGTACTGAAGTGGTCAGTGCGTACTAGTGCAGCCATAATTAATGACATACAGTATCCGTTGCAAGAAAGAATTGCAATAGTGGAGGCGTAATCAACATTTTAAAGAAAGTTAAATATATCCTTTCTTTGGGGTCATCTTTTCTTCATCTTAATATCTCCACTGTGGCTACTGTTGATGAATTCATGTGAGCCACAATTCTAAATGAACAGATTACCAAGGGGCCAGCGCCACCTGCTGGACACAAGGAGTAACATCTGTCTTGTTTAGAAAGCCCCTGATTACGGACACACAAAGCCACACGCTTACCTCAAATATCCTGCTTAGAGATCATCAGACATCAACCTAATAACAAAAACAAGCCTGAGCCCGGCCAGCTTACCTTTAACAGGAAGGCCAAAGAGTTCTTCTCCACCAGAATAAGTGACATATTTTCTCCAAAGTTCATCAAATTGAGTTTGAAAGATTTGTAGCCGGTCACTGGCTTCCCGAGGAGGTATGCCTTCTACACCTGGACCTCTGTATGAGAAAAAAACAACGAGGAGATCGGTGATGTTGAGCGGGTCAGAGCCTTTGAAAAAACAAAAACTGATGTCCACTAAGCAATGGAATAAGACATGGATTAAGAAAGGCAAGATGAAATAACGCTGTCTCTATTCCTTTGCTAGGGGTCAAGCTGCCTTGATTTGTCTCTAACATCTTTGTCCATGGGGCGGCACGGTGGCGCAGTGGTAGCGCTGCTGCCTCGCAGTTAGGAGACCCGGGTTCGCTTCCCAGGTCCTCCCTGCGTGGAGTTTGCATGTTCTCCCCGTGTCTGCGTGGGTTTCCTCCCACAATCCAAAGACATGCAGGTTAGGTGGACTGGCGATTCTAAATTGGCCCTAGTGTGTGTGTCCTGTGGTGGGTTGGCACCCTGCCCAGGATTGGTTCCTGCCTTGTGCCCTGTGTTGGCTGGGATTGGCTCCAGCGGACGCCCCGTGACCCTGTATTCGGATTCAGTGGGTTAGAAAATGGATGGATGGATGGATCTTTGTCCATTCTTAGCGCCATATTTCTCCCCACACTCCTTTATGCCTTTTTGAGTTCATTCATTCACAACACATTTGTGAAAAATAAATCTATTTTATGATTCTATGTTTGCCCTTATCACCAGCTGGTGATATCCCTCTGTAGTTGGCATTTTTTTGGAAGTTATTGGGATTTATGTGCTTTGAGACTCCTAGTCCACAGTACATAAGAATTGGCCATGTGGAGTGGTGCCAATCATAATAAACCTTGAAGGACCCCCAGAGTTAGAAAACATATGAGACCCTGTAAAATAAATAATAATAGTAGCAGCATGGTGGCGCAGTGGGTAGCTGCCTCGCAGTTAGGAGACCCGGGTTCGCGTTCCGGGTCCTCCCTGCATGGAGTTTTCATGTTCACCCCGTGTCTGCGTTGGTTTCCTCCCACAGTCCAAAGACATGCAGGTTTGGTGCACTGGCAATTCTAAATTGTCCCTGGTGTGTCCCTGGTGTGTGTGTGTGAGTGCCCTGCGGTGGGCTGGCATCCTGCCCGGGATTTGTTTCCTGCCTTGTGCCCTGTGTTGGCTGGGATTGGCTTCAGCAGAACCCTCGTGACCCTGTAGTTAGGATATAGCAGGTTGGATAATGGATGGATGGATAAGAAGAAGAAATTTATTACTGTGTCTGATTTTGGTAATTTCTAAGAAATTGCTGCCTATTGTTTTCCTACGAATGGTAGGAATGAATTGCCTTAACTCGCTTGGATATAAAACATTTTGCTCTGAGAAGAGTCCTCCATGTTAGCTGTTGTCTTCAACCGTTATCTCATATTCATCGTATTCATGTTTTCAATGTAAAACAAAACCAAACAAATTGGCCACACTCTCCCAGTCATAAGAAATAACACTACGAACATAAGAAATTGGACAAATGAGAGAAGAGCATTCTGTCCATCAACTCCATTTGTTTAGCTAATCGCTAAGCTCTCCCACCATCTCATCCAGAGTCTTCTTAAAGGTTGTCATGGTCTTTCCTTTCAATCGTCAGTCTTTTTCAGAGGGGGCTGAATTTGTTAATTTTGACTTTATGTCGTATTTAAATGCATCCTAGCATAGATTTAAGGCACATAGTGTTCTATAATTCCGCAAGTGGGATTCAAAAATATGAAATACTAGTCGTCCCACGCAGCTCCGCCCTTGTAGTAGTGAAACGGGACAGTGAGGAGGGCACTGCCCTGCCCAGCTCCCCACTCCCGACATCATGCTTCCCCCTCCTCTTGGCCAGCAGCCTCTGTGTCGGATTAGCGCAATGAGTGAAATCAACCAGAATGTTCAAGAAAATTATACCAAAAACCCAATCTAAATCTGTTTAGTTCTCTCGTTTGCTAGCTAAGTGGAGGTAAAGGAACACCCCAAGGCTGGCGCGTCAGACGGGCGTGCCCCTCCCCTCCTCGGCCCGCTGCGTGATTCTCGAACTATGATAGATAGCGTAATGAGAGAAGTCACAAATTCAGCCGGAATGGTTAAGCATAATATAGAAAAAAACCCGATGCAAATCCGTTAAGTTAAGTTCTCTCGTGAAAAGCGGACAGACATACAGACAAACAGACAGACAGACATTGGATTTTTATATATATTGTGCCAGGCGGCCAGGTCCCCTGACCGGCCAGGACACCCCTTCAACACTGGATCCAGGGGAGCAGACATGGGATGCACTCTACGTCCCCCGGAACGCGTGGTGGCAGCCCTCCTGGGTTACATTGGGGCCACAGGTGTGGGACTTCAGGACTCCCGCCTGTTGGGCTCCATGGCCACCACCCAGAAGTGCAGCCTAATTAGGCCAATTACCACCTGGAGCACTTCTGGGAGGGCTACAACTCCAGAGCCAGAGTCGGGAGGCAGAGGATGAAGCTACCCTGGGAGGAGTGGTGGAAAGGAAGAGTGTGTGTTAGTGTGCTTTACTCTGGGTGTTGTTTGGGACTGTGTTGTGCCTGCGGGGATTACGGGGAAGACGTGCTCCACAGCTGAAGAGAAATTAAAAGTCTTTTTGTTGATTTTACACGTGCCTCTGTTGTCCAACTGTGTCGGGTCAGGCGCCTATATAGCGCCTCTTTATTACTATATATATATATTGTCCAGGGATGCCGGAAGAGGGCGTGCGCCCACCTGGGATCACATGGGGGCTGGCACCCTGGTTGCTTTGGGGGCCACGGGTAGAGGGCTTGGAACCCAACCCTGTAGGGGCCCGTGGTCACCGCCAGGGGGCGCCCCGATGCCTTTGGAGCCCTGGACCTCAGCACTTCCGCCACACCAGAAAGTGCTAGGGGGAAGAGAAACAGGGACACCCGGAGTGCTTCCTGGATTACAGCCGGCACTTCCGCCACACTGGGGCGTGTCAGTGGAAGATTGCCGGGGAGCACCTGTGGATAAAAGGGGCCGCCTCCCTTCATTCGAGGCTGGAGTCGTGTGGAGGCATGACAAGTCAGGAGAAGAGAGAGTAGAGGCGGCCCGAAGAAAGGTGTTGTGTGGCCAGGACTTTGGGGGGTTTGTGTGCACTTTAAACTTGTAAATAAACGTGTGGTGGTGGAAAACAACATGTCTGCCTGTCTGTGCCCGGGTTCCGTTTCACAATAGATATAGATATATATATATATATATATATATATATATATACTGCTCAAAAGAATTAAAGGAACACTTTTTAATCAGAGTATAGCATAAAATCAATGAAACTTCTGGGATATTAATCTGGTCAGTTAAGTAGCAGAGGGGGTTGTTAATCAGTTTCAGCTGCTGTGGTGTTAATGAAATTAACAACAGATGCACTAGAGGGGCAACAATGAGATGACCCCAAAACAGGAATGGTTTAACAGGTGGAGGCCACTGACATTTTTCCCTCCTCATCTTTTCTGACTGTTTCTTCACTAGTTTTGCATTTGGCTACAGTCAGTGTCACTACTGGTAGCATGAGGCGATACCTGGACCCTACAGAGGTTGCACAGGTAGTCCAACTTCTCCAGGATGGCACATCAATAAGTGTCACTGCCAGAAGGTTTGCTGTGTCTCCCTGCACAGTCTCAAGGGCATGGAGGAGATTCTAGGAGACAAGCAGTTACTCTAGGAGAGCTGGAGAGGGCCATAGAAGGTCCATAACCCATCAGCAGGACCAGTATCTGCTCCTTTGGGCAAGGAGGAACAGGATGAGCACTGCCAGAGCCCTACAAAATGACCTCCAGCAGGCCACTGGTGTGAATGTCTCTGACCAAACAACCAGAAAGACTTCATGAGGGTGACCCAAGGGCCCCATGTCCTCTAATGGGCCCTGAGCTCACTGCCCAGCAGCATGCAGCTCGATTGGCATTTGCCATAGAATACCAGAATTGGCAGATGCACCACTGGTGCCCTGTGCTTTTTACAGATGAGAGCAGGTTCACCCTGAGCACGTGACAGAAGTGAAAGGGTCTGGAGAAGCCATGGAGAACATTATGCTGCCTGTAACATCATTCAGCATGAGCAGTTTGGTGGTGGGTTAATGATTGTCTGGGGAGGCATATCCATGGAGGGTCACACAGACCGCTACAGGCTTGACAAAGGCACCTTGGCTGCCATTAGGTATCAGGATGAAATCCTTGGACCCATTGTCAGCCCCTATGCTGGTACAGTGGCTCCTGGTGCATGACAATTCCTGGCCTCATGTGGTGAGAGTATGCAGGCAGTTCCTGGAGGATGAAGGAATTGATACCATTGACTGGCCACCACACTTTCCTGACCTAAATCCAATAGAACACCTCTGGGACATTATGTTTTGGTCCATCCAATGCCACCAGGTTGCACCTCAGACTGTCCAGGAGCTCAGTGATGCCCTGGTCCAGATCTGGGAGGAGATCCCCACAACACCATCTGTCATCTCATTAGAAGCATGCACCGATGTTGTCAGGCATGTATACAAGAACACAGGGGCCATACAAAGTGCTGCGTACAATTTGGAGTTGCTGCAATTCAATTTGGGCAAAATGGACTAGCCTGCCACATCATTTTTTCACTCTGATTTTGGGGCATCTTTGAATTCAGGGCTCTGTAGGTTGATCATTTTCATTTCCATCAAACGATGTGGCATCCTTTCGTTCCTAACACATTACCCAGTCTATATCAGTATAGATATCCAGGAGGATTTCTTTTTCCCATTGAGATCTGATGTGTTTTCAAAGTGTTCCTTTAATTTTTTTGAGCAGTTTATATATGAGAGAGAGAGAGAGAGAGAGAGAGAGAGTGAGAGAGAGAGATGAATGAAAGACAAGCTCCTGCAACCTAATACTGTTCTTTCTGTAATTCAGCATCAGTTTTCATCCTAACCGATTAATTTTGCTTTAGACATTTTGAGGTATAAATAATCACAAGTAATTGCCTTTTACCTTTGATCGTAACCAGTATAAAAGGACTGGACTTCGGTCTGGAAACTCTGAACCCCAGCAAGCAGGTCAGCTTTCATGGAAGGCTGGATTTTGACTAGAAAATTCTGAGATTGCAAAACCTAAAAAGGAATGAAATACAAATTACATTTCAGATCATCTGTTGTCATGCACGTGCAGATGGGAGACAGCGACAGCGGTGGGCACTGTATACTAATGCCTTCTCTTATCCTTCCTCTGCAGAAAGGAAGTTTGAGAGCCACTCCATCTTTGATGTCACTTCCGTGTCCGTCTGCCTGGACTCTCCCCTTCCTGCCTAGTGACCTCATAAACCTGAAATCGGCCATCTTGAGGCAGTTCTGTGATGAACTTGTGTCTGTGAAGCCATCCCCACAATTGTTGCGTATTTATTTATTATTATTATTTTGTTGATTTAGGCCTTCAATTACACAGGGTCACCAAGGTGGCATGCCAACTCTTTATTGCTGTGTGCGTCCTGTTTTACACTTTATCTTTTATTGGCTTAGATTATGAACTCATAAAATATTCATGTACACATTTTTTCAGCTGTTTGACAGCATTGCATTGCTGCCACATGATTGGCTGACTGGATAATTGCACAGAGCGCCAAGTGCACGGGTGTTCTTAATAATTTCATCACTGAGCGTATATAATCATCAACTCGTGATTCCTCCATGAAATGAAAAAAGTTTTAATCTTCTATCTAATTAAAAAAAAAAAAACTTAATAAGGTCATTAATGAGAACATGTCTGCACATTAGCCTAAGTTTGGGATATGAGATGTATACGGGGTCTTAACCTTATGCAGGGGGAAGATTCGAAAACAAGGCCATCCGACATGGTGGACTCATCTCACAATGAAATGCAAATAGTTTTTATGTAAAAACAAATTGCAGTAATAATTTGCTCACTGTGTGCATTTATAGGCTTGAATAATCAAACCAGTGTGTATATGCTTGCAAAAATACGTACATGAAATCGAGGCTTGGGACTTTAAGGATACCATGTTACATGGTTAGCCAAAAGTAACTTAACTACCAATCAGCCAAACTATGAGAACTAAACAGTGGTTTGACATCAGCTGACGCAACTTCTGAGATAAAGAAGCCATCAAAAGTACCCGATTTTAAAAAGCATTTTTGCTATCTACCATCCACACGCTCGTAAGCATCACACCTGGCTTAAGAAGACAAAGACAGCAAAGCCATCCAAAGCAAAGCTTGCTGTGTGAGTCCGATTTAGGGCTGCCAACCGTCCCCATTTTCCTGGACACGTCCTCATTTTTGTGCCATTGACTGTCTTGGGAGGAATTTATACAATTTTGAAAATGTCCAGAATTTTGTCGCCTAAAATTTGACAATCTCCATATCGTTATCATTAGTAAAAATTGAAAGCTGTACACCAATCAGTATTTGCAGAAGTAGTGCGCACACTTTTTTTCCAGGAATCTTCACTCCTATTCCAATAGTAAACAACGCAGATATCGACGAGAATAGTCAACGTCTGTCCAACTTGTTTTTTTCACTTCATCTTTTGAACTCATCTTCTTGACGAGTAGACAGTTCATTATAAATGTTCCTTTCCTTAATTATTTGTAATCCTAATTCACTGTAACTAAGTGAGTTTATTCAAAATTAGAATTTCACGTTTTCTATGTGAGATCTTATTTTCGATTCTTCTTTCAGCAGCTTGGTTAAACAAGAAATTTCATACATCCAGGTGCACTCCATCGTATTTAAGTGCGAGTAAGTATTACTTTGTAATATTTTCATGGAAAATATTGTTATTACCACACATTGTTCCAAAATGGATTAATAATTGTAAATGAATGAATCAACTATTAAAGTTTCAGTCAATTAAAGCAAAATTACACGTTTATTCTGTCATATAATGCAAAATCTTTTTAGTTAAAAGTTGATCAAGCAATAAGTCACTTCTTCGAATAATTTAATAATATTTTCATAATTCTTTCATTTACATAAATTCACGAATACCCGTTATGCTGAAAAGAAAGTGCAAGTTCACAGAAGACTTGAGCAACAAGTTTTCGAAAGGGCAGAACGGATTCAATGAAGGGGCCGATGCTCCCAAGATTCAATTTCAGATAGCGGGCTGTGTAAAGATTTCTATTCATATTTATCCAAGAACTCAGATTTACTGAGAAAAAGAGCTTCAGTGGAAAAATATAAAAGAATGTAGATAAACGCAAATAAACTAAATTGAAAAGAGTGAAATTATTTTTATTTTACTATAAGTGAATTTACCATGTGTATTGTTTTTTTTACAGGTTTATGACAGTTACGCTGTCCAAATAAGAATGGAAGGAATGGCATCTGTTAATTTAAGAGACTTGACGTATTCAAAATATTTAACAGGTTATTAGTTTGTCAGTGACTGTGATTGTGGCCATCATATCATAATTATTGGGGTAAACTGCTACAAAACGTTTATATCTCTCTATTATAAAAAAAAATCATTGAAAGGAAAAGCAGGGCGACGAGACGTGAAGACACTTAAAAGACCCGCGAGACGCAAACAATATCAAATAGCACGTAGCACACACTGATCCTGTGCTCTCAGCACATATAAAGCGTATAAGGACAATACGTTCTGATGAAACGTCAACGACTAAGCAAAGAAGAAAGAGCAGTGCGGAAAAAAGAGACCCAAAAGCGTTGGAGAGAAAAAAAGGCAGATAAGAGATTATGAAAGCAGTGGAATTCGAAAGGCTCAAACAAACGATGCAGAGAAAGGTGAAGAATATGAAAGCAATAAAATTCGAAAGTATTGAAGCGTCCCAGCCAGGTTGAAGCCTTTTTGGTTTTAAGTTACTGTTCGGTCCGATTGAGGAAGGGCGGAGTACAGAACAGAAGACCGATAGCGGGGTATTGATCCATGCTGCTCGAGACCTGGGGGATGAGGGGTTGGAGAAGGTGCTAGAAAGTCTGTGTTTGGGGTTACGAAATCGGTGATTGTTCAAGTAAAACTTTTGTGACACTTTATTACGTCAGTCGCTTCAGTATCAAAAAAAAAACAATAGTAGGGATTGCATTAGCGCAAACTAAAGGAAATGAATCATCAGGACCAGGTGTAATAGCAGGACAAAGCGAGGTCAGAAATAAAAGGCAAAGAGCAGAAAACAAAGTCTTTTCGCCTTCGCATCATTCAATGCACAAAACGTAGATTTACACAATAATGGACCACACGCTATGAGAATCTGTGGTCCTGCAACAGTTAAAGCAACAACAAGTTTAATTTCAAAGAAAACACAGTTCGGTCAGGAGTGTATTTATGATCATGGGGAAGTGATCACAACATGAGCACCAGAGACACGAAGTGGCAAAAAGGAAAGCGACTATACAGGCTTTAAAATGATTGACACCCCCTTCACAACGCGAGCAGCGTTACACTTACTGCAAGAAAGAGATGTAACCACACCCGGGGCAGGAAATAAAGGACTGTTTTTACAATGTCACGCGAGACAAGGCAAAGCAGTGAGCCATCATTTAAAACAAGTCCATGGACATCTAATCTAGCAGTTGTTGGATTGCTGTTGGCAGACACACATCATGAGCTCCCAGCTCTTCAAACAACGACATGCGACAAGCAGAACAGGCAGCTCGCCAGTAGTAGAAAGACAGCAGATGATCCGACGGCATCTCCTTAGTGTGCGTTCAGCCGGCCCACCCCCTTCACAACGCGAGCAGCGTTATACGTCCTGCAAGAAAGAGATGTAACCACGCCCGGGGCCCGAAATAAAGGACAAGTATTGTTTTTAGAAAAGTTTTTTAAGTAAAAGTGAAAATAATACATATGTAACAATTCCCATAAAAATGACAATCTCTTTAAACTGTATATCCGGTAAACCAAACACGGGGGTGGGCAAGCGAAGCGAGCAGGGGGCAGAGCCCCGTAGTTATATAAAAAAAATCCTTCGACGCAACAAGACTTTTTGGAGATGAGACTTTTTAGGAAGAGAGATTTTTTTCAAGTCCCGCAAGACGAGACTTTGGCCATGACATTTTTTCAAGCCACGCCCTCCACTCAAACATTTTCAAACAAGACCACAGTCCTCTCACCTCTCATTCGTGTGAATTGTTTTGTCAGACACAGTTCCTGTGCCCTCAGCTCTTGTACATTGTAACGTTTTCCTCACTTTAAGTTCCCAATTAAAGAAGACGTTTTATATCCAAATCTTATTGAAGAATTTCATCACGAAGGGTTATCAACATAAAAAATTAGTACACGGGCAACCCTAGCATGGAGAAACGAGAATTAACGCCAAAAATGTCAATCAGTTACACGGCAAATTGGTTAAATGCGTCTCAATAGACTCTGCTGAAACAGTTAGTGGTGATGGTGCGGAAGATGAAAACAACAACTTACAATATGCCGGGGAATATCTACAACCGTTAACAAAGTCCAGTCTTACAAGGCACGAAACACTGTTGAAAGAAGGATGTATACAAGAAAGGTAATGTAGTACATCTTCCGTGGATAACATTAGACACCAAAGGAGATCTTGATATGCCTTTTGTATTAAAACATTAACAGTTTCCAGTTAGAATAGCTTTTCCCAAGACAATTAACAAATCACAGAGCCAACCATTCGAAAAAGTCATTTTGTTTAATAGGGAGAAAGAAACGAAATTCAAGCATAGGCAGTTATACGTTGCGTTGATGCATATGTAACAATTTCCAAGAAAATAAAAATCTGTTTAAATTATACATCCGCGTCACCGTACGTGAGCGGCAGAACTGCAAAGAGGCTATCGCGTAGCGCCGGCCTGGGGGTTTGGCAAGCAAAGTGAGCAGGGGGCAAAGCCCCCCTTAGTCATTTTAAAAATCCATAAAACAACTGTCACACACGTGCATTTAGGAGACAGCTAAAGGGCCTGGGGAACTGTAATACTACACCCGACCAGGGGGTGGCAGAGTGTGCTGACTGTCTCTCTCAGTTTCTTGCAGACCATTCCCGGGAAATCTCACCAGGTTCTGGCGCCTCTGATGACGTCACTCCTGACACTAATACCTCTGATGACGTCACTCCTGGCACCGACACCTCTGATGACGTCACTCCTGGCACCGACGCCTCTGATGATGTCACTCCTGGCACCGACGCCTCTGATGACGTCACTTCCGGCTCCAGACTAGATGACAGCATTTCCTTTCCCAGCCTTTAAAACTGCCAAATTACCTCCAAATAATCAGTTCTGTTTTGGACTCAGTCTAATGAACAAACAATACTAAACTTTTGCAGCTGGGAAATAAAATACGAGTGGCTGCCCCAAACCTTTGTGATGTCTGAAGTCTCATTACCATCACACAGTATAAAGGCTTATTAGGGCATCTTAGAGAAAGGCGTCCTCAAAAGTTCTCTTTTTTCGACCCAAATGTCCAGAGAAACAGAGCTGGCAGCCCTACCCCGATTTGAATCGTTCTGGTCGTACGTTCCTCATACATAACATCTATGACTGTTTTTTTGTTTTTTTCTTCCTGCAATAAGTAATGATTGAAATACAAATATTCACTATTACTTAATCGAAGTTGTCCTGATTTTAACGGACATTAGGCAATTAATAACAAGTGTTAATATAATAAAGTAAGTTGATTTAGGGCAGCATGGTGGCACAGTGAGTAGCGCTGCTGTCTCACAGTTAGGAAACCCGGGTTCGCGTCCCAGGTCCTCCCTGCATGGAGTTTGCATGTTCTCCCTTTGTCTGGGTGGGTTTCCTCCCACAGTCCAAAGACATGCAGGTTAGGTACATTGGCGATCCTAAATTGACCCTAGTGTGTGCTTGGTGTGTGTGTGCCCTGTGGTGGGCTAGCACCCTGCCCAGGGTTTGTTTCCTGCCTTGCACTGTGCTGGCTGGGATTGGCCCCAGCAGACCCCCGTGCCCCTGTCGTTAGGATATAGTGGGTTGGATACTGGATGGATGGAAGTTGATTTTGGTTACGCTCTTTCAGGGGTAGCAATCTTAGGGCCGACCTCCATTCCTGTAACTCTGCGAGAGTTGAATGCGACGGCCACACACTATGCAGGCGTTCACTCAGTGGGGTCCAGTCCAATGAAGTCGTCTTTGTTCACGCAGGCCCATTGCAGTCCAGTCTCCTTGGTTACATCGATGTCACACAAACCGCTCTCGTTATATTAAGTATGGCTGGATTTTTTCCAGAAACATCTCGTACCTCGAGTGTTTTTCTTTTTCAAGAATCAATATTATTGCATACCTTTTTGAAACTACAACCTATATACAAGGCCAGAACAATTAAAAAGAACGTTCACGCTGGCTTTGTTTCACAATATAGTAAAATAGAATAAAATAACATGTTAATAGCTGCGGACACTGACGATTATTCTTGAATTAATGATCACTGGATGTTGGCCTTGGAGGAGTTGCCTATAACTAAAACCGGCCAACACAGACTCACTACCACAAGCCATCACTGACCTGAGCATTGAGGTTCTTCCAGGCGTAAGCTAAGCCGTCCACCCTCTCCGTGTTGCCATCTTGAAACAGCAGCTCGTGCTTGTTGAGCAGTGAATAGGACTCTTCAACAGGAGTGATGGTCATGTCAATTCGAATCTCAGCATCTCGAATTTCCCTCAAGGCAGCCATGGCATCACGGACATCCTCAAGGTCTTTGATGGGCCGGTGGAGCCTTTTACTGAGCGCGTCAATGAAGGTGTAGATCTCCTCCATGTCGCTGGAGGCCTTCTTGTTCAAGGAGACCCCAAAAGCTCTCTTCCAGTGGCGGCACTCCTGGGTCAGCGCCAGCTTCAGTGGCTCCGTTTGAAGTTGCACGGACCCGAGAGTGTAAAATTGAGGCAGGTCGTTGATCTGAGTCTCCAGTTTCTGAACACAAACAGACACCACAGATTCATAATCACTTCCCACGATATCTTATGGTACAACATTACACAGCAAAATCAGGGAGCCAGCAAGCACATACCGTGTAGGAGGAAATGTGGGCGCTGAACTCAGACAGGGACGGGTTGGTCTGCACAAACTCCTTCACCTTGTCATTCGGTTCCTGAAGACACAGTCAGTTTTAGTGTTATCCAGTTTTATTAAAGCTTATTGGTTATAATGCCAGTTAGGATTAAGCTCTGTTCAAAAACATGGAACTTTCACTCCAAATGTATAAGGATAAGCAATGTGAAAAACACCTCAGCCGAAATCACAAGTCAGTCAGATTGACAAGAACAGCTTTAAGTAAATAGCAGCAACATTAAACTCTGTAAGACATCTTGATATAACAGCGAAACTCAAAATACTTCACAAGCAACAACAGAACAACTACAGTGGAAAAAAGGAGAAGAAAGACTTTAATGGTTATACTGGAAAAGGTCAATGTCCAACCTGATAACAAATGCTGTGGTCAGATGGACCACCAACAAGTGGAAAAGAAAACCTCAGGCTGGCAGGATGGTGGAGAAAATAAAGTAAGTGGACAGGTTGGGAACGGGGCAGCGAAGAGCTGATTGGCAAAGCTGGGTGCCCTTGAAGAGAGAGACCACCGACACTGGCAAAACGTGTGTCACCAGTAGTAGAACTGGACCACCTGATAAAGAATACCAATTCAATGGCATCTGCTATTTTTGTTATCTTCTCCTCATTCTTGCTCTCCTTTCTGAGTTAATTTAGTTAAGAAAAAGACATTTTGTAGAATTTTGTGTGGGTTTAATTGTATTCTCAATCAGCTGTGTTTAGTACAAAACGTAACAGATAAATAGACATTAAAAGGCGATAGATAGATAGATAGATAGATAGATAGATAGATAGATAGATAGATAGATAGATAGATAGATAAGGCACTATATGATAGATAGATGGATAAGACTATATGATAGATAGATAGATAGATAGAATAGATAGATAGATAGATAGATAGATAGATAGATAGATAGATAGATAGATAGATAGATAGATAGATAGATAGATAGATGTTCTTTCACCTGTAAATGTATCCCACCAAAGGCCCCATTAGTTTACTTAACTTTCTTAAAATCAGATTTTCTATTTTTAATCCCATATCTGTGTATGAGCAGGTCATAGACAAGTGATTGCAGGATTTTTTTCACACCTCCGTGAAGCGTGTTCAGAAGCCATCTACAAATGAATATTTTTGAAATAGAAACAAACCTGATTCCACAAACTGGAGAACTGGGAGAAGTTGTCCAAGACGTCAACAGCATCGGCTTTGAGTGAGGAGACGATGGAGTTGAGCTGGATGACGACTTTACTGATGTCTTTGTGCTCACTCAGCTGTTTATCGAGGGTCTTCAACACAATCTGCTTAGTGAGTTTGCTGTCATCCCCCAGATCTCGTGCTGCATTCTGCTCGATCTTCAAAGAAACAAATTGGTTGGAAAAAAACTCAATAAAGATACCCTTTCAGGTATTTTCAAATGATGATTGTTGGCGATCCACAATGTGAGCAATGCTTAGTAAATCTAACAAGCATGAGGCACACATGGAGTCAGTGCTTTGGACTTTACATAGCAGCTTTCCACACTGAACATTCCTGCTAGTGTATATATATATATATATTGTGGTACCCAGCCGGGACACCCAGGAGGACCGGAGGAGGGCTTGTGCTTCCTCCAGACCGCGAGGGGGCGTCCGCCCTGGTTATGTTGGGGGCCTCGGGTAAAGGGCTTGGAAGCCCAGCCCTGTAGGGACCCGTGGCCACCACCAGGCGGCGCCCCAGTGCCCCTGAATATCCCGGGAGCCCAGCACTTCCGCCACACCAGGAAGTGCTGGGGGGAAGGCGACAGGGGACACCCGGACAGCTTCCGGGTGCGCAGCCGGCACTTCCGCCACACTGGGGTGTGGCTATGGAGGAATGCCGGGAAGCAGCTGGAGCCCATCCAGGTTCTTATTTAAGGGGCCGCCTCCCTCCAGTCATCAGCAGAAGTCGGGTGGAAGAGGACGGAGCTGGAGGGAAGACTAGAGGCGGCCATGAGAAAGGCAGTGGAACTGTGTGGCCTGGACATATGCCAGGAGGCACTGGAGTGTGTCGTGCACGTGAACTTGTAAATATTTGTGAATAAATAGTGTGTTGGGTAAAACATCGATGTCCGTCTGTGTGTGTGTCCGGGCCAGCGTCCACAATATATATATATATATATATATCGCAGCTGGGTCACCCTTTTTAATAAGTTCATAAATTATAGCAAGAACTTTGCCCAAGACACAAACAGTAAGTCTCTTGATAACCTTGAAGTCTTTGTCAGGAGCTCTGTCCAGGGTGATGCAAAGTCCACAAGTGACCCCGTCTTTCAGGTCTTATCCATTTTTATAGAAGGGGCGTGGTCACTGTGGGCGGAGTGTGGGGAGTGTTAGGCACCCACCCCAGACTTCCGATCTCGACTGGTGTTAAAGAGAAAGCATTGTTAGCAATAGCATGCCCTCTTATCCCAGGATGTTATGGATTATGTTATCAGTGCCAGGACGAAGGCATGCATGACAGGTATTATTTTTTTTCGATCTTTTGGAGATATCTTTGGGTTAGCATTTGATGGCCAAACTTCCTAGCAAGTGCCACCATTTTGGGATGCATTATTGTGACCGCAGCTATGTCATTTATAGCTGCTCTGTCTGTTGCCTGCCATGTGCTTTGGTGTTGTCCTCACATGTGATTCCACAAAGCATTTCCTGCTTAAGATGGTGGTGCCCATTACTTGGGAGCGAAACTTTTCGATTTTCATAAAAGAAGTCAGTGTGTGTTTATTTTGATGGTATGTTTTTTTTTTGGGCCTTGCTTTGCTCGTGACCTCAGGTTGAGCCCTTTGATTTGTAAATTGTCACCATTTTTGCAGATCATCAGGATTTTGACTGCGGCTATTTTTTTGACCATTCCTTTGCATATTGGACTTGGGTGATTCCTTCTTCTACTGTTTATTTTTTGACCTACTGCTTGTGACCTTTCGTTTCCATCACTGACACCTCAACCTCAACGCCCATTAAGAAACACAGAGAAAGGTAAAATACTATAAAAATGAATACCATTCAGAAGTAAGACGAAGTAAATCGAATAATGCAGATGTCTAACGCATCATCAATGCTTACCTGGAGCTGTTTATGATGTAAATGGGCAAATGTCCACAGTGGAATGTTCTTTGCCATGGTCAACATAGTGACAACGGCCTTATTAATTGTATTCTAAAAGATAAAAAATAAAATTACACGCTATGGATACACTGGGCAGTAGAAAGTCGTCTTTAACAGAGCTTATGTTCAAAAACATTGCTTATAAAAAAAAAAAATCTGCATATATTGACAGACTCTTCATTTTATCTATAAAATGACAAAACAGACAGTTGAAAGAATTTATAAGCTTTTGATGGCCTGGGTCGGCTCCACACTCCCTGTCGTGTTCAGGAGCCTCTTGAACCCGAACCGTCGACAGTCGTGTGCCAAGAAGAGCCGGGCAAATGAGGACACACACATACCACAAAGGGTAGGTGCAAAAGTGCTTTTATTCAAAACCATCAAAGAAAAAGTGTTCAAATAACTAATGCAGTACATACAATTCTTCAATAAATAAATAATCTATAAAAGTCAAAGAGATTGCTGAGGTCAAAAAGCCATTAATAAATAATCCATAAAACCAGAATTAAGATTACAGGCAGTTTCTTTTCAAATGTGAACGTCAAAGCTTCCTTTTAAAAGCTGACATCTCCACGGCTTACCCTCTACGGACCTCACAGCACGAGGAGACGCCTACCGACAGGTGCAGACCACCATCGATTCCTGGCTCGCATCCCCATTTTCGGGCCCTCGGCAGTCATAGGGGGCACCATGAGCCGAGTGCATATTTATGCATTTATTCGACGATCAAGCACCATGGGAGATTTTCTGGATTGCCATCTGATTGGTTAATAGTTAACACATTTTTTAGAAATAAAGTAAATCAG
This sequence comes from Polypterus senegalus, assembly GCF_016835505.1. Taxonomy (NCBI): domain Eukaryota; kingdom Metazoa; phylum Chordata; class Cladistia; order Polypteriformes; family Polypteridae; genus Polypterus; species Polypterus senegalus. Next base: position 203,603,968 of record NC_053158.1, on the reverse strand, counting down.
CTGGCGACTTACAGTAGTGGAGGAAAAGAAAGCCAAATGGACTTTCTAGTGTGTAGAAAATCTCATTTGAAAGAGATAAAGAATTGTAAGGTCTGTGAAGGACAGCTGGCGGTTCAGTCCAGCCAGGACGTTCCTCAGGGGAAAGAATGGAGGAAGGCGGTCTTTTTTGGGCACTGCATCCCCCGGGACACTAGGTGGCAGCTCCCCTGGACGACAACGGTTCCCCAGATTCCCTCAAAGCATCCTGGGACGTGGAGTCCGTTTCCTCAACCCCGTTGGGTGCCGTGGGTGCCGCCAGGGGGAGCTCACAAAGAACCTGGGGACTATTACTGTTACGACAACCCGGAAGTACTTCCAAGTCACGAGGACGGAAGCCCGCAGGACTTTCGGGCTACTTGAGAACTAATGATGTGTTGTTTGACCCGGAAGAAGAGGAGGAACACTTCCGGGTCGAGGACTATTTTAAGGATTGGTCGAGACCCAGCAAAGGAAGCCGGAGTTGGGTGGTAGAGTGATGGTGCTGCTGGGAGGAGTGGAGGATTGTGATTATTGTTTATTATATAATTATTGAAGAATTGTGGCGAGTGTGGTGCTTTGTGCACTGTATCTGAAGAAAGATATTAAAGTTCTTTTTGGTGCTTTTTACAAGTGTGTCTTGGACGTCTGTCTGGTGAGTTTCACAGGCCAACGGCGGACCCTAGCGTCCACAAGTCATAAATGGTGAAAGTGGGCCAGTACAGAATAAAGTGGAGGTGATGGACTGGGAGATCAAAATCAGCAGGACAATCAAAGCACAGCAAGCATCACCGAGGATAAAGTGGTGGAAATTAAAGAGGAAGAGCTTATGGGGAACGTTTAAAATGAAGTGCACTCGTTTGAGAGTGGGGAGGAGTGGAGGGAGGAGAATAGCATAGCTGTTTTGAGAGCAGGTGAAGAGGGTGGGACAACAGGAAGGAGTCCACCTGGGGACAAAGAGACATGGCGGTGGGACACAGAGAGGATGTGATAAAGGCTAAGAAGGAGAAGGTAAAGAAGAAATGCTAATAGTTAGGGAGGCCAAGTGGACCGTGGTGAGAGTGAAGACACAGGCTTTGGAGGAGGTGAAAAACCGGAGACAAGAGAGGGAGAGTTTAGAACAGCGAAGGTTAGGAACAAGGGTGGGAAGGATTTTAGATAAAACAGGCAAAAAATGAGGATAGTGTGGTCTTAAATGAGCATGACAGGATCAAGAATGGATGGAAGAGGTACTTTGGAAAGCTGTTGAATGAAGATTTGGGGATGGAGTCCCAGGGACAAGTACCAAGAATAAGGAGGGAGCAAGTAAAGGAGATACTGAAAAGAATGAAAAATGGAAAGGCAACAGGACCGGATGAAATACTAGCAGAAGTGTGGAAGAGGTTAGGAGAAGAGGGAGTAGATGTGTTGTGGAGTCTTGGGTAGAAGATCTATGAACAGGAGAGAATACCAAAGGAGTGGAGGAACAGTGGGATTGTAGCCATTTATAAGGAGAAGGGCAACATTCGGAGGGATAAAGCTGGTGTCACACACAATGAAAATTTTTTTAAGGGGTTATGAAGAGAAGACTCAAAGAAGAGACCACCATAGGAGAGATGCAGTCTGGTTTAATGCCAGGGAGAGGACCAACTGATGCCTTCATCACTTCAGGGTTATAGAATGATGGCATATGGGAGAACCCATCATAGGAGAGGAGCAGTTTGGTTTTATGCCCGGGAGAGGAATTCCTGATGCAGTCTTCCATAGACAAAAACAGAAAGAATTTCATTTGGTGTTTATTGATTTAGAGAAGGTTTGTGATTGAGGGCCAAGTGAAGAGGTCTGGAGGTACTAGACAGAGAAAGGAGGACAAGAGAAGTGTGTGAGGAGTGCCCAGGATATGTCCGTGGAAGTGAGGACTCGGATTAAAAGCAGTGCTAGGGTAAAAGACAAGATCCCAGTTAGAGAAGGTCTGCACCAGGGATCTTCTTGGAAGTCCTGGCCTCTTTGATCTGGTTATGGAGATGTTAACTCATGAGATAAAAGACCAATTCCCCTGGTAAAGGCATTTCCTGATGACACTGTGTTATGTAGCACAAGAAAAAAGAAGAAGAATTTGGAAGAATGTAAAAAGGCTTTGGAAGACAGATGGTTGAAGATAGATAGGAAGATAACAGAATATCTGAGGTGTAATGAGGATCAGGATTCTGAAGTTAGCCTGCAGTGAGAGTTACTGAACAGAGAGGATAAGAATTAAATATCTAGGATAAGAGGTGGCCTGAGATGGATAATTAGATTCAGAGATAATCTACAGTGTGCAGAGTGGGTGAAACAATTGGAAGAAGGTATCAGGAGATTTGAGTGATCCAAGAATTAAGGCGAAGGTTAACGGTGAGGTTTTTACGACAATGGTAAGATCAGCAATGATATATGGAGCTGAGAAGTGGGCAGAAAAGGGGAGCACAGGAGAAAATCAGCACTTTCTCATGTACTCAGATATGGGGAGTAAACTGCAAGACAAGGATTATATTTTCATATTGTGCACATTAAAGAACCATCAACAACAAATCAAATCAACTTAATAATATATTGAATTATAATTATAAAAGTAAAGTTGAATAAATCGGACTCTGCAGCTGCATGAATAAAAGGTAAAGTACCACTTCCAGTTAGTGGAAATAGCCTCAAAGTTGATAGAAATCTATGTTTTGTACCTAATACTTTTATGCAAAACTTGGTTGACCTAAGTGAAAGCGTACTCAGGTTATTGTGTTTACACACACACACAGACAGACAGATATAATTCCAAAAAGTTTCACACTCACAGAGGTCTAAAACATCGAGATTCATTAGAATCTCAACACTGAATTTTTTGGATGATTCCAATACTTTCCTTATATTTCATATGCAAGAAAGTCAGGGAGATCTAAAACATTGAGATTCATCAAAATCTTGACATTAAATTTTTGAACGATTATAATACTTCCCCTATACTTTATATACGAGAAAGTCAGGGAGATCTAAAACATCGAGATTCATCAGAATCTCAACATCGAATTTTTGGGCAATTCTAATACTTTCCAAATACTTTGTATACAAGAAAGACAATGAGATCTAAAATGTTGAGATTCATCAAAATCTCGACATTGAATTTTTGGACGATTATAATACTTCCTCATACTTTGCATACGAGAAAGTCAGGGAGACCTAAAACATCGAGAGTCTTTAGAATCTCAACATCAGTTTTTAGATGATTGCAATACTTCCCCTATACTTTGTATACGAGAAAGACAATGAGATTTAAAACATTGAGATTCATCAAAATCTTGACATCAAATTTTTGAACGATTATAATACTTCCCCTATACTTTGTATACGAGAAAGTCAGGGAGATCTAAAACATCGAGATTCATCAGAATCTCAACATTGAATTTTTGGACGATTCCAATACTTTCCAAATACTTTGTATACAAGAAAGACAATGAGATCTAAAATGTTGAGATTCATGAAAATCTTGACATCAAATTTTTGAACGATTATAATACTTACTCATACTTCATATACAAGAAAGCCAGGGAGATCTAAAACATTGAGATTCATCAAAATCTCGAAATCAATTTTTAATGATTATAATACTTCTCCTATACTTTGCATACGAGAAAGCCAGGGATTTAAAACATTAAGATTCATCAAAATCTCAACATCGAATTTTTGGACAACTCTAATACTTTCCAAATACTTCGTATACAAGAAAATAATAAAGCAAGATGTGGCAGAAATGAGAATGTGAAGACGGATGTATGGATTTACAAAGAAGGACAGAATAAGAAATGAGACCATCAGGGGTACATGAAAAGCAGAAGAGATAGCTAAGAAAAAGTACAGGAAAGTAGATTGACGTGGTATAGAGATGTGATGAGAACAGACCATGAAGACATTGGCATTAGAGTGATGGGAATGGAAGTCCAGGGGAAGAGAAAGTGAGGGAGGCCAATGCAGAGGTAGATGGATAAAGGAAATGAAGATCTGAAGGAAGAGGGTCTGACTGAGGAGGAGGTGCAGGGCTGAGTTGTGTAAAGAAAGTTGATCAATCACATCAACCCCATGTAGATGTGGGAAAAGAAGAATAGAAAGAAGAAGAATGGGAGAGTGTACAGAGACACCGATGATTGTGTTTGTCGATGTTGACAGACTTACTACTAAAGAGTCCATTCCCTGTGGACATTGCAGTAAGCTACCAAGGCGTCTACAGGAAAGCATCAGGACAAAATTCCGGATAAGGTGTGCACCCAAAACTAAATTTGGCATCATGCCAGTGCACCTTACCCACACCAGCATGCCAATCAAAACGTTTTTAACAAACACAATATGGCAACTGCTTCACGAACCCTGTATTCACCAGATCTCACCTCCCTTGGAGTTTTTTGTATGTCAACATTAAAATGGAAGATTTTCTACCCTTCAGTCTCAAAAGAGGAAAGAGCTTAGCAGGCTCTACACACGGAAACAAAAGCTGAGTACAGGAAATGTTTCCAGAGTTGAGAGAAATGCTGGGACAAGTGGATGGCATCTTAAGGGGAGGATTTTGAAGGTGACTAAAAGGCAATTACTGTAAAGTGTTTTTAAACCATTTCTGGGAATGGTCAGGTCCTCCCTTGCTATAGTAGGCACAAACTTAGAAAGTTTGGAAAGAAGCAAATATTTCTTCACTGCAAGTATAATCGATCTGTCTGTTCATTGAGGATGCGGACGTATTTAATAAGTAAAATGATTGTCAGCAGGAGAAGTTCACAAGTTATAATAAAAAAAGTTGCAAATGAAACGTGTATGGAAACGAGTGAGTAATAAAAAGATCTTATCAAGATAATGAAGTCGCGCATAAATAATGCATGGCGCAGACCGTGTAACAAGGGCCTCCTTCACCCTTGGAGACTTTCAAAGGCTTTTATTTTTCAACACTTTTTATCACTTGTGTTGTGATAGTCGGTACAAGAAATAGCTTGTAGGAAATTGTTTAAAAGGAAAATACAGCAAATTGGCATTCCAGAGAATAACCACATCGTCGGGCATGTTCAAATATTAATGTCACATTCACATGAAGCGTCGCGTCCAGACGTGGATGAACTGTAGACATTGCACTCGATGAGATTCGGATTACATTGGAGAAGAAAAAAAAAAAAAAGGGTCCCCGGTAACATTTAAACTGATAAATATTTCATCATAAAGAGGAAAATTCAAAGAGAAAAAAAAAACACAAAGGATTACACATTATTAGCATTCAGTGTTAGAAGATGGGGAAGCATTTCTACATCACTATAATGAAGAATAAGTGGCCATAGGTGTCCTTTGCATGTAAATTTTAAAATATTGATGGAATGGCGCGTGTCTCCCAGCCTGACCTCCATTTCTCATGTTGCTATGTATGGCCTCCCCATGTCAGTGCTGATCAAAGTCCATTGATGGTATCTAATAATACCGGTAGCCGGTATTATTAGATATTGATGACCCGTGGGTGAGTGTCCGATGTGCATACCCTTTCAAAAGTACAATCAGCGCCTCTTCGTGAATAAATTAAAATAAATACACTAAAGTGAGCCCCCCTTGGTGTACATAGCGTCCGCTCTTTTAATTTCATAACTGGCACCTAGCGGGTAATGGCACCCACTCAGTATCCTCACATTTCAATGACTATTTCTCCTCTGTTTTAATTTCATTAGTGGTGCCCTCTCATTATCGTCACAGTTTGATGACCGATTTCCCCATGGTGTCCGTTGCTCGCTCGCCTACAGAAATACAAAAGGCACTCCTTTAGGTACATACAGCGGACTTTAAGGAAGGAGCCCCCCTTGGTGTATGAAGCGTTCACACTTTTGCTTTCTTAACTGGTGCTCAGTGGGTAATGGTGCCCACTCAGTATCCTCAGAGTTCAATGAGTTTTCCCCCTCTGTTTTACCTTCATTAATGGTGCCCACTCATTATCATCATAGAGTGTCCATAGTGCACCCCTTCAGAAACACAATTGGCACTTCTTTGTCAACTAACTGTAGACATGTGGTGGGTCCTCCTCAGAGTGCATGCCCCTTCAATCGCACAAATGCCAGTCCCCCCAACTTCCACCACCCCGTGTACATATCAGAGAGTTTAAGGAGTGAATGGCCGCTGGTGTACTGAGCATACACATTTTTACTTTCATTACTGGCACCCAGAGGGTACCTGTACACATTTGGCACACTGGGAACATACGACTGGATGACCTGATGTGCGGATTACGTGACATGAGTAACATGAGACTTGTTCATGGATGTTTTATATTGTTTGCTATTGTCCAATGTTGGTCTAGCTCTGTCAAAAACTGTTTTGTGGTATTTTCTCCAAGGAAAAATGACATTAAAAAATTTTGTCAGCCACCACTACAAACTACATGGGGAAAGTATATATATATATATATATATATATATATATATATATATATATATACACACCCCTTCACCACCTCTTCCAGGGGGACAAGGGTGGGAAGCCCAGTATCTCCCCCTGGACGCTAGATGGCAGCCTCACTGGGTTGTAGCAGTGCCTCGGACTCCCCCAGGGCTTCATGGGGGTTGGAGTTCTGTGCAGCTCTGTGGGGTTCTGCAGGCCCTGCCAGGGGTGCTGCAACAGGAGTGGCTGGCCCCTTTTGGGCAATGGTTTCAGCTTACCTGGAAGTGCAGCCGGATGTCGATAATCAACCACCTGGAGCACTTCTGGGTGCCTGATAAAAGGGTGCCAGCAACCACCACTCAGCGGCCAGAGTCGGGTGGAGGTGGACAAAGCTTGTTGAGGAGGAGTGGTGGTTGAAGACAGGAGAGAAAGACTGCTTAGTGTACTGTGCTTTATTTGGGACTGTGTTGTGGCTGGTGGGATTACAGGGAAGGTGTGCCCTTCAGCTGAAGAAAAATGAAAAGTCTTTTCATTTTATACGTGCCTCCAGTGTCCAGTCTGTGTCAGGCCCTGTGTTGGCTCGGATTGGCTTCAGTAGACCCCCATGACCCTGTAGTTAGGATATAGCGGGTTGGATAATGGAGATATATATATATATATATATATATATATATATATATATATATATATATATATATAGTAACAAATGCGCTATATAGGCGACTGTCCCAACACAGATGAACACGGGAGGCACGTATAAAAATGAACAGACTTTTATTTTTCTTCACCTGTGGGGCACCTCTTCCCCATGACCCCACAGACACAACACAGTCCCCAGTACAGACACACACAAGCACTCTAAATACTATTTTCCTCCACCACTCCTCCCTCAAGCTTTGTCCTTCTCCCCCCGACTCTGGCCAATGAGTGGTAGTTGCTGGCTCCTTTCATTAGGCACCCAGAGTGCCGACAACCGGCTGCGGTGTCACTAGTGCCCAGAAGGGGCTAGCAGCTCCTGCTACAGCATCCCCTGCGTAACCCAACAGGGCTTCACCAAACTCCAACCCCCATGAAGCCCTGCGGGAATCCAAGGCACCGCTGAAACCCAGGGAGGCTGCCATCAGGCGTTCAGGGGGAGATACTGTGTTTCCCATGCTTGCTCTCCTGGAACATATACTTGGCCCTGTCCATCCATCACAATATATATATATATAGGGAGGAGTATTACTTTCATTAACGAATAGGGTAAAAAAAATGGAAAATGAATGGGCTAAATTGTTGAATAAACAGATTGCATCTTGCCTGAAGAAGGGGCCTGACTTGCCTCAAAAGCTTGCATATTGTAATCTTTTTTGTTAGCCAATAAAAGGTGTCATTTTGCTTGTCTTTTCTCTGAATATACAGACAAATGGTCATCAACATAAAGGCCAGAGGGTCTTTCATCAAATCCTAAATTAATTGCAAGAATAGCAGGCCATTTACTTCCTAACTGGATGAAAGAAGGATCTCCACCTTATGTGGGACAATTCCAGGTGAAAAGAGGTTTTAAACATGAAAATTAGAGGGTCTAGTAAGGACTGTCTGTGTGCATAGGAGACGGTTTACAGGCTCAAATGTAAGTGTTTCTACTGAACCAGGGCTTGGTGCTATCCTCTGATGCTTCTCCATTTTTTCCCTTTGTGAACCATCAGAATGACCCACCTCCTAATGACATAATTTCCACGAAGACGCAGCCTAATGACCTCATGTCAGGTTCTGGCCGCAAGATCCCTCCTCTTCCTACTCCTCGACTATAAATCCACCATTTTTGCTAACATATTCAGTTCTGTTTTGGACTCCAGTCTATAAAGATCATCATTAACCCTTCACATTCTGAAATATATTGGGAGGTTTCCCTAAACCTTATAGTTGTTGTTGTCTCCCATTATACCATATATAACAATTGACCATATTTAAATCTTTCAATTAATTAAATCAAATCAAATATTAATTTCCAGATGAAAGGGTAACAAGCCAAAAGATGATCACACGTGTGCTCAGGTAGCTTTGTTGTTTGCTTCCTGTTAAGAAAATACCTGAATTTCCTCCAGACTTGGTCGCATGACGACATTGGGGATCACCAGCTGAATTGAAGCTTGGAAGAGAGGAGGCTGAATGGACATCTTCATGGATGGGGAGGCTGCCAGGTACTTCGAACTGACAACATGAAGGCGACGCTTCAGGGCATCCAGGGAGAGTTTGGTGGCTGGAAATAAATGAAAAGATACAATTAATAGTTAGAATTTTTTTTATAATACATCAAATCCTAGTTGGATCATTAATAAGTGTATTTGGCGCCATCGTGCGTCTGTTATTTTGCTGAGAAGTTTATTTCAGTAAATGCGGTGACCCAGCTGGCACCTCAACATTTCATCAGAACTCGTGCATTTTGCTAAGTTGATGACTATTGTCACACACGTGCGCATGAGAGACAGTTTACAGGCTCGAGTGGAAGTGTTTCTCCGTTGAACCAAGGGTTGGTACAGTCCTCTGATGCTTCTGTCTTTTCTCCCTCTGTAGACGAGCAGAAGAACCTAATGATGTAATTTCCACTTCAACGGATGTCGCTGCCCGATAAAGTCATTTACAGTTCTGGTCATAAGATCCCTCTTACTGTTTTTTCATACTCGCCCACCCCTGGGTTTGGTTAACTGGATATACAATTTTAAGAGATTGTTATTTTCATGGAAATTGTTACATATGCATTATTTTCACTTTTACTTTAAAACTTTAGTAAAATCTATATTTGGAATTAACTTTTCTTCAAGATCGCATTGAATTTTGATTCCATGTTTGGACTTACATCGTGACAGAGCAACGTATAACTGTTCATGAGTGAATATCATTTCTTTCCCTCTTATAAATAAAACAGCTTTTTTGATTGTTTGTCCGTGCTCCTTCTTCTTCGCTTAGTTGTTGACTTGTCATCAAGAACGTATAAAATTATTGTCCTGATATAATTTATAAGAGCTTCCAAGATTTTTTTTTTTTATAATAGAGAGATACTGTATATATCCGCCATATCTCGTTGCCTGTCAGTTCTGTTTTGGACTCCTGTCTGTAAAGACCTTTGCCTTAACCCTACCAACTTTTCAAGTGTATGGGGATTGTTTCCCCAAACCTTATGTTTGCCTCTCATTTACACTATATAAATAACATTTACTTATTTGGCCGACGCCCTTATCCAAGGTGATTTACAATATTTCAGATAAAATTGGTTACATTAATTTTGGTTTTCCAGTTGGAGCACAGATAGGTCAAAGTGACTTGTTAGGGTCACACATTGGTGTCAGTAGTGGGATTTGAAGTTTGGGGAGGTCATAAGGGGTCTGTTGCGATTCATCTGCAGTGCTGCCACGGTCCACAGGCAGGTCTAAACCGATACCCCAAATGTTTACGTTTAATATTTGTGCTTTTTATCCTTCTGGGAGGGTCTTGTAGAGGGCTAGGACTACGGAATAGAGTCAAATATCAAAAATATCATTTTTGTAATCAGCAACCTCGAAACAGAGTGAAACAACACCTTCCCCCAGGCCTGAATTACCGATCCTCACATTGTCTATCCAAGGTTTGTGAAAAGGAGCATCTTTGACCCCTCATGTCCCATTAGGGGGGGTGAAACCTTACGGCTAATTGCTGAGGCCCACACAACGTCAAGACCTTCTGATCATTTTTGCCTATTGGGTTAATCTTTGTCATAAGAGTGCAATTCCTTGTGAAAAATATGGTCCAAAAATGGCATTAAAATGAGTGTTTTGAGTTCTAAAAGGCCAGAAAGTTTGGGGGAACCCCAAAATGCTTGATGTCTTGTATAACTAGACATCAATACGACTCAAATGCTGTATCATATGTGGGGGTCTTCAAGTACCATCAAAAAAAAAAATGGTCACATATTGGTGTCAGTAGTGGGATTGGAAGTTTGGGGAGGTCGTATGGGGTCTGTTGCGATTCATCTCCAGTGCCGCCACGGCCCACAGGCTGGTCTAAACCGATACCCCAAATCCTTATGTTTAACATTTGTCATTTTTAACCTTCTGGAAGGGTCTTGAAGAGGGCTAGGACTACGGTATAGAGTCAAATATCTAAACTATATTTTTTTTAAATATAAAAATATCATTTTTGTAATCAGCAACCTCGAAACAGAGTGAAACAACACCTTCCCCCATGCCTAGATTACCAATCCCCACCTTGTCTTTCGAAGATTTGTGAAAAGGAGCATCTTTGACCACTCATGTCCTATTAGGGGGGTGAATCCCTATGTTTGATTGATGAGGCTCGCACAACGTCAAGACCTTCTGATCATTTTTGCCTATTGGGTTACTCTTTGTCATAAGAGTGCAATTCCTTGTGCAGAATATGGTCCAAAAATGGCATAAAAATGAGTGTTTTGAGGTCTAAAAGGCCAGAAATTTTGGGGGAACCACAAAATGCTTGATGTCTTGTATAACTAGACATCAATATGAGTCAAACGCTGTATCATATGTGGGGGTCTTCAAGTACCATCAAAAAAAAAAAAAAAGGTTAGACATTGGTGTCAGTAGTGGGATCTGAAGTTTGGGGAAGTCGTACGGGGTCTGTTGCGAGGTTGTTCTAAACCGGGGTCTTCAAGTACCATCAAAAAAACAAAATGATTTCAAAGCATTTAGAAGTAAATCTGATAAACACACAGAATTAACAGTAACATTACAGAACAGTAATGAACGATTCTGCAAATAAGCCCCCCATTGGAGAGGCGAGAGTTTAAAAAAAAAAAAAGACAAAGGTGACTTACATTTAACGAAAGCATCTGTGTTCTTCTGACAGAGCTGCCCCATCATGTTGTAAAAACAGCAGGGCAGACACTCCTGACAGCGGGTCTTCTGTTTGGTGTCAGGGTGCAGGCACTGATAAGAGTCCTGAAAAGATGAAGTAACAGGCACCGTTAAGACTCACCACAATTAATAAAGAGAAGAGAAAACATGTAGGACAGCAAGAAACCGTGTGGGCGACCCACCTGCAGGTTGACCTTGTCGTCTGGTTTCATTCTGTTTTTAAGATTGTTAATCATCTCAAGCATGGATCTCTCCACCTGTTGACTTTGTCTGTGATGAAACAAAAAGCATCTGGTTGTGTTAATCTGGACAGCGAACAGGAATCAGCTACCGTATGATTGTGGAAAATCACAAGAGTGGAGCAAATACATCAGCTGTACATCGGAAAGGGCAACTAAAGCTTGGACAGACAGACAGACAGACAGACATTTTTGGGCCTACGGTACTTGAGGCTGAACCTCCAATTAGCTGTGAACCCACCAGTCTCTCTAAGTTTTCACAGGTGGTGAACAAGCTGAGGGTAGGGAAGGCTGCAGGGATCTGTGGTATCTGGGGTAAACTTCACCACGCTGGTGGTAAGTGAGCCCTCCTGGAAATGCAAACAATCTTTACTTCCATTTGGGAGACTGACTGGAAAACGGGACTTGTCATCCCTACGTGGAAAGGGAAGGGCGATCACCTGGATTTCGGCAACTACAGGGGGATAACATGGCTCTCGGTGTCAGGTAAGGTCCTCACTTTCCATCCATCCATTACCCAACCTGCTATATCCTAACTACAGGGTCACGTGGGTCTGCTGGAGCCAATCTCAGCCAACACAGGGCGCAAGGCAGGGTACCAAAACACCGCAGAGGTCCCCGATAGAGTCATCCTAAATAGGATGTGCTACTGTGCCACTAGTATGTTTATCATTTTGTTCAATTGTTTTCAATAAAGTTCTTTAAAATAATCATAACTTGTTTCTTAAATTGTAATGTGGCAGAATCTTCTGCCCTATTAGAAGTAGCACTAAACTGGGAGCTCACAGCCATACCTGCCTTTGTTAGAATTATTACTTGACTGACACCTTGGCGCATGGCGACTTACAACACTGGAGGTGCAATTGGTTACATTTCTTTTGTTTTCCCAATTGGAGGAAATGCAAATGATGTGACTTGCTTATAATCACGCAGTGGTGTCAGTAGTGGGATTTCAACTCACAGCCTAAGGGTTTGGTCCATAAAACATAACCACCACACCACACTGCATATCACAGAGAGGCATGAAATGTCCAATATTAGGCATCCATGAAAGATGGAGACAGTCAAACAGACTGCTTCTCCATAGATAGATAGATATGAAAGGCACTATAAGATAGATAGATAGATAGATAGATAGATAGATAGATAGATAGATAGATAGATAGATAGATAGATAGATAGATAGATAGATAGATAGATAGATAGATAGATAGATAGATACCAATATATGGGACATTGGGTATAAATTTATATCTGACTCTAAGTAACAAAGCCAGCGTAAATTCACACCCGATCTGACGCTGTTCGTTTTCAATTAATATTGCATTAGTGCGATGATGTTTTCTGATTGGTACTATTCAGGTCATAAAATGATTGCTTCATAATGTCACATATATTGTTTCTTTCTTTCAGGTGTGTAACAGAAACCACAGCATAGAGAGAAGTGTGCGCATTGCAATAGGTACACATGTCGTAAATGTAGGAGGGACTGTCCTTGCGTGTGTGTGAACTGTTAACATTTGAATTTGTTGATTGCATATAGCTCTGAACTAAACTCATAAAAGGTCAAAAAATGAATAATTCCAAATGTCATATATACCTACGTCTCTGTTTTTTATTATTTTTTTTGACATCATACACCATAAGGCGCATACAAATTCTGCTTGAGCAGGAACACTCAATAAAACTGAATAAAAAAAAACTAATGTGACGGTGAGATACGACGAAGGCAGATTCGCCAGCGTCTGTGTGTCAGCTTTTATCCCTCCAGATCAGAGAATGTCCAGTTCCATTGCCTCAAAACACCACTCACATCTACAGTTATTCCCAGTTTCAAATAAAAACTAACAGCGTCAGATCCCGAGGGCGGTAGTATGTATTGTGATCGTGACTGAGAGAATAGTGAAGAAAAAAAAAAGGTAACTTTTACAGGTACTGTACAGTCCTATAAATGTACACGGTCTGTTGCAGACGCAAACCAAATGTATGTGTGTACTGTATAATATTAACAATAAGAGCAGCTCACTACTGAAAACGGTAAATATTGGAGACAGTGGGGATCGAACTGGGGACTCTTGATTTTAACTCAGCAAATCTTACCACTACGCCAAGGAAGCTGTTGTATCATCCTTGAACCTTTTGTGAAAGTGTTTATTTGATCTTTGGCCTTCAGGCTTCACACATTCTATAGTTTATGCCTACATTTTGTAACATTTAATACTAAAATTTGAAAAAGATTCTGTTTAAACAATGTGTTTACACAGATTACTGTAGAAACGGAACACACGTGAAATGCATGTGTTCCAGATAACGATCTATTATTTCCACTCTAAAACTCCAGCAGTTCACTCCCAGATAATCAAACAAGGCATGAACTGGGAGAACTTAGTGAACGTTCTTCGACGGTGGGGTGTTGCAATAGCAGGCTGCTTACTGCTGGTCTTAATCGGCACATTTACAGGACAAAAGACGCTGTCAGAGAGGTGCAAATGGATTTAAGGTGGGCCGGATTTACGAGTTTTCTCGTAGGCTCTGGTAATTCTAGTGTTAAGGCAGCCAAGGCTCTTATTGGGCTGTAGCACCAGTGGGATTGGATTTGATGTCTACAGTCCTTGCAACCCGAACTTAAACTAAGTAGGTTCAAATAATGGACAGATTGAGGAATGGGTGGATGTGTAGATGGATAGATGAGCCTGAATGCTTTGTAAGTGACAAAATTAGTAGTTCACTTTTCATTATGTTTAATATTTTGCCATCTCTCTTAAATTTCAACAAGTGTCCTGCAGAACACACATCATAGTAAAGCTGGAGTGAAAGAGAAGTTATTTTTTTTTTTTGGATCAAGGAAACTGATGTTGTCTTCATCATCATCATCATTATAATATGCACTCCGTCTCATCTAAAAAGCAAACTCGTAAAGTGTGCCCATCTTGACCGGTGCCAGTTCATATGCTCACCACAAACAAAGAAGAAACAGGAAAATGAGCAAGAGCTTTTCTTACGTAGCAAGTGTTTCCGCCGCCAAAGCCACCACCTTCTCTGTCATTTCATAAAAAGCGTGCATTTCCATGGGCTCATCTTCAGGCAGATCCAGCAAGACAGTCGAGGACATTGCTTGGAAGACGTTGTCAATTCGACACTCCAGGATGTCACTCATTTCTTTTACTATCTGCTCCAGTTCCTGCAGACAGCTGTACACATTTTCGATGACTGCCAAAAGAAATCACTTTGTTATTAGGGAAAAAAAATATTTAGATGGGTTCGTTCAAATCTTTCTTTCTTTCTTTCTCTCTTTCTTTCTACTCTTCAAGACATCTCAAAAGAAGCACGGAAAACAGCAGGAAGGTTTGCATACGGCATTTACTGATTTGAAGAAGGGCATGTCAAGAAACCCAAATGTATTGAGTTTCGCTTAAAAAAACCAAGTGTCAACTGTGACAGATATAAAGTAATCAAATGACCAATCAGCATCAAGAGGTGGGACCAGGGGCATCAACAGTTGGGGTAGGAGGCGTTCCCATTCATGAGTGTGTTCAACCAGTGGTAAAGAAGCATGAGCTGATAAAGTGGGAGATCCATCGACTCATTAAATGGGTGGAAGCTAGCGGTGTAAATGCCTTCCATAATGATAGAAGGAAAAATACATATAAAATCTGGTTTTCAAAGAGGGTATGAATAGAAAATTACGAAGATATGAAGCTCAATGATGCTAACAGGTAGTTCCCTATTTTCAGTATTTAATTAAAACCGCTACTAACCCACACTGTGAACATGTAACTGCAGGGCTTATTTTAACATGTATTAAAAGAACACAACTTTAGACAGCTCAACATATGAGTAAACTTTTCCAGTAAAACCTAAAAATTGGTCATTAACCATTCCACAGTCCACACCGATGAAACTTCTACACGCCACCAGCACACAGAAAAGCTTAAAAGTGGACTTCCTCCTTTCCCCAAATGTCGACGCCCCTTGACACTGATTGGTCATTAGATTCCATTTTGTTTTGCTGAGATTAACGTGTTGTCTTGAATCAAAATGCAATACACTCGACCTGCCGCTAAGCAAAATGCAATGCGTTTGCTTTGCTATTAGTTATGACATGAGATCTATGGACACAAATCAAAATGCTATTCTACACAAAAATTGAGTGTGGCAGTTAAACGCATTCAGTCATTTGGTTAATATGTTTTTAATTATGACACAATGAAACTGCCAAAATTAAACGCACCTCGGGCATATGCATTACATTACAACGTAGTTAACATGTTGGACTGTATTTCAGTTTGGCACAAATAATCTTATATTAACCGTATCTCCCAACTACTGAGGTCCATTGGCCGTGATATGAAACTGCCGGCAGTCCTTGGAGCTCACAGTAAGACAATTAAAATGAAGGTAAAAGAAGAGTGTTGGATTAATCACAGCGACTGGTTACTAATTAAGAAAGTGGACAGAATCAAAGACCTGCAGCCACTGTAGCCCCCAGTATCTGAGTCTGAGACCCCTGTTCGAGATTATCTCAAATTGGAAAATATCAAATTTTTTCTTGTGGAAATGTTCACAATTTGTTTTTAGTTTTTAAACTATTCATTAATGTAAGTGTAAAGTAAGCTGGCCAAGCCACAGCTGAGGCACTTAATTTAATTTAACAAGGGGTCTTAGAACTGAGGGCTGAGTTTCACTAATTTCTCCAATTAGGGGTCACCACAGTGGATCATCTTTTTCCATATCTTCCTGTCCTCATCAAATTCCTCTATCACACCCATAACCTGTCCTCTCTCATCCATAAACCTTCTCTTAGGCCTTCCTATTTTTCTCTTTCCTGCCAGCTCTATCCTTAGCATCCTTCTCCCAATATACCCAGCATCTCTCTTCTGCACATGTCCAAACCAACGTAATCTCATCTCTCTGACTTTGACTCCCAACCATTCAACCTGAGCTGACCATCTAATGTTCTCATTTCTAATCCTGTCCATCCTCGTCACACCCAATGCAAATCTTGACATCTTTAACTCTGCCACCTCCAGCTCTGTTTCCTGCTTTCTGGTCAGTGCCACCAT